>NW_013665736.1:1054809-1069871 GCF_000517525.1 Limulus polyphemus | reverse complement strand
TTTGAATGTTCGTAAGTGTCAACGATGGTTCAGCAAATTTTGTTCATGTGACTTTAGCCTTAAAAACTGTGATGGCAAGGGCCGACTTGTTGTAATTGATATTGATGCTCTGAAGATGCTTGTTAAGTCTAACCCAAGATAACACATTCGTGAAATGGCCCTGAAATTGCATGTCTCTCATGAAACAATACGTAAACATCTAAACACCCAAACACCTTCTTTATGGAGTTTTCCCATATTTCCTTCACTAACTCTCCGATGATCATTGTTTTCAACATTGTTTCTCCTCTTCTGGCGCATAATGTGCATGAACCATTTTTGGACAGAATCGTCACCGGTGATGAAAAATGGATTTTCTATGCAAGTATTAAATGCCAAAAACAATGGCTCAGTCTAAACAAAAACCACCTCTGACTCCAAAACATGGACTCCATCTGCAGAAAGTGATGTTTTTCATTTGGTGGAACATCAAAGGAGTAATACATTTGAAACTCCTCAATCCACAGCGAACTGTCAATGCAGAGATGCATAATCAGCAACTGGAATGTTTAAATCAAGTCCTTCATCAGAAACATCCTCCACTTGTCAACTAGAAAGGTGTTGTTCTTCTCCACGACAATGCACGTTTGATGCAACACAAGATTATGAGGTTGGGTTGGGAAGTTCTCCCCCACGCATCATATTCTACAGACATGGCAACATCAGATTACCATCTTTTTCGTTTGCTGCAACACCATCGTAATGGGCAAATGTATGCAAATGTGGAAGAGGACATCGACATGTTTTTTGCTTCAAAGCCAAGTGATTTCTTTAATTAGGGCATTAACAACCTGATTGTAAGATGGAAAAGCATCATCAATACGAATGGAGAGACAGGTGATGAAGTAGTGAAAGACAGCACCAGAATATCAATGGGTAAAGCAGAGGGAACTAGGGATGTGCAGATTAAAGAATTGCAACCAATATAACTAGATAAGGAGTGTCATGTATCAAGAAGAGAATAAAAAGGAAAAGATGGAGACGACAATAGGAATGGAGAAAAAGGCAAAACCAGACGTGGCAAAGAGCACTGACAGCTGGAGCCAAAGTATGAGGAACTGGGTACCAGAAGAGTGAAAGTGTGGTGGTAAGGGGAATGGCAAACTTATTGAGGGGGGCATGCATAAATGAGAGCAAACACAATGAAACATGAGGGCAAGAGAAGTGAACCTCTACCAGGCTCAGAATCAAAAGTAGTTGGTCCAGAGCTCTGGAATGGATACCCCACTAACAGCTGAAACATGAAACAACAGTAGAACTGTTGGACAAATTGATACATGAGAAGAAGAAGAAGAGAGAATATGCCTGATGTATAGTGAGAAGTTCATGTAAGTTGATATAGAGGAAGTGCATATCAGAAGCTCACACACTTGGTGTCATGTCAATGGTGAGAGATGCACCCAAGCCTGACAGAGAAGCATTTGTGAAAGAAGTGATAGATCAGAGGTAATACTGATCAATGTAGTGAAAAGAAGAAAACCAATCTCTTCAGAAAACCCTCCCCAGGAGCACATTTAATGCCCCAGATGTAAGGTAAATAAGAGACAAAAATGTGAAAATCAGACACCAGAAAGGTAAACAGAAGTGAAAGGGTCAAACCACCAAGGAGGTAAGAGAGATATTAAGATTGGGAATTGTGTCATGGGAACAAAGAATGGCTGTAAGCTGGGAGAAAAAAGGCAAGTAAATGAAGAGGATAAGGTATGGTAGTACAGGTGTAGAGTTATTAAAAAATGAGTCAGCATGGGCCATAAAATCAGTTGAAAGCAGAAAGACAAAGTAGTTCAGATTATGGGACACATACAGCAGAGCACAGAAAGAATCAAAAGACAAGTGGAAAGAAAATGAAAGGAACATACCTGAAAAACCATGTCAAGTAAGAAAGTAGTTGGTTGAGAACTGTCTTCCACAGATAATGCTATGCCTAGAGCTAACCCCTGTGAGAGAAATACCTTGGGAAATGATCATCATTATGTCCAATGAAGTAGGAGGAATGTCAGCCAAACAAATGGGAGGAGAAGGCCCAGGGTACATTAAAAACTCCAAAACAGGTCGAGCAATGGCTGTCACATCCTCCATAGACACAAAACCCACACTAGCCACAATAGACAAAGGTCCTGTGTTAGAACAAAGTGTAAGTTACCATCACTTGAGAATTCAAAGTCGATAATAATAGTAGAAATAGTAATAAAGGAAACCAGTAATACTTGAACTAAATTCAAGTTTTGCAAACCATCTCAAAGCTTATGCAACTGATTAACAAAGTTTAAAATACACCTGATCTAGACAATGCTGAGGAGAAGAATGAAGTTATTGAGTGTAAGTGAACAGGGAGAGTTACTGCATGGAGGTTGTGTCACCCTCCTGTTAGTGGAAGGCTACTGTCGCATGATGATATCATCATACACTAACTCAGTTCATGTTAAACATGTGAATTTTAGGTGGAAGTTAGCTCAGGTTAGTTGCATGCAAAACTCGTAAACAGATGCACAAGAGATATAACAAGTTTGTGTGTAAAGGTGAGGTATTACCTCGGAATATATGATTTGTATTATCATTTTTAACAGCATCTACTAGTAGTTTCTAAATCCAACTTGTTCCCAGATGATTTTAGTACTTTACTGAATGGCATGATCATACTAATGAAGTACTAAATTTTAAGCTTGAAAGAGATCATTTGTTCTTGTGTACTAACAAGACACATATTCTAAGTATATGAGATTTAAAAGGGAATATTGTAAAGACAAGAGAACCGAGATCAGGAAGAATGAAAGAAAATGTTCAAAGTACATTAGAAACATTATACAATAAACATAAATGAGTTAAGGAGGAAGAGGAAAGATATATCTTTATGTCTAAAAGAAATACTTTCACAAGTCATATGGATAATAGAAAAATAGTCTTTTTTTTCATGATTTGCAAGGAATACCATGAACATCAGCTAAAAAAAATACAGATGAGTTGAAAAAGAAATCAAGGAGGCAAGTATCTTTATAAGTTGCATAATGGAAAGCAAAAGACAGAAAGAAGTCAGGATGCACAGTCTACACAAGAGATTACGCTATAAAAAGTGAATTGAAGGATGGAAATTAAGTGTGTAAGCTTGCAATGATTTTAAATGTATAAGTACTAATAATATTCAAGCTGCTTCCCTTGCATGCATATGCAACTTGTTTGAGCCACTAACATTTCAACATCTTGATGCTGTAAGCTTCATCAATGATACTCAAGTATGTTTCAATTATATCAACAGAAGTCAGTTAAAACAAAACTAACTTTATAAGTAATTGCTATTCGTGTGGTGTACAGTTGAAAGTAGATCATCCTAATGTAATAAGTAAAGTAAGTAAATAAATGTCTAGTATACATCTCAAATATTTGAGAATAGTGAGACTACAATTTTCTCAGACTTGGGCCAGTTTATACAATCCTATAAAAAATTAAAAATATAAAAAAGTATTAGTAATTTATAAAACTATACCTTAAATAACAGGAAATTTACTAGTTTCATTGTAAACACTCAAGTGAAAGAGTTTCACTACTACATTTTCTAGTTAGTAAAATTCAATAACAAGTTTACATTTAAGAAGTAAAATGTAATTGAAATACATACTTACTTCTACTGCAACTTATGCTCAAGTATCTTGATTGTGTCTGAAATGTGATGAATTTTATTCCTTTCCCTACTTTTTCCTCTTTCGATTATTGCCCATCATTTGTCATCTGTAATGTTATGCAAATATTCTGTTTGAAAATGTTATGTGCATAATCATGTCTCATACCTTCTTCTGACAGAATCTTTTGGTCAATCATTTTCTGTCATGTACTACAATCTCTGCTTGATGCCTACCATGTATTTAATTAACATATGGAGAACAAGGGACTATTTGATTTTTCAAGGATGTCAATCCCTTCACACCCACCTTTGAGAAAAAGTAAAAAACATACACCCACCCTTTATTTTTCAGGAAATTAAGGACTTCCCTTTTAAAATTTTGTAATGCGCTTGCTTTCACTACTGATGGCAACAATTCATTCCATAACCCAAACATTCTGTAAGAAAATAAAACTGTCTTAACTGGAGTCTAGTAGTCTGTTGTTTCCAAATCATACACTTGTGTTGTCTCATCTTACTGTCTTCAGAAATAGCATAAAGAAATCAAAGGCTTCTAGTCAGTTGATCACCCATATAATCTAAACTTCAATAAGATTGCCTCTTACCCATTTTTTTTTCTCAAGAAATAATTATCATCTACCTATTCTTATAATACAACCCTTCCATCCTGGAAGCTGTCCTCTAAACTCTTTCCAATAAGTCAATTCCTTTTTTGGTATTTCAAGTGAGACCTAAACAGTGATTACAAATTTGCATAGTTAATTTTCTCTCCCAATTCCAACACTGTGGGGAGAAAGAAAGAAGAAGCCAGTGCTAGATGAGATTATTCCAGAACTGGCATCCTTCTCTGTGGTAGAAATATTCCAATTCTTAGCTTTCATGCAGACCTTACATAAACATATTTTTTTTTCTACATCATATTCTAACCATGGATGCAAGGTTGTCTTTACAGGACTTCTTGACAACAAACTCTATGCATGTAAATCCAACAATCTTCTGCTGGCTTGCTTTAAATTACATGTATTGAAAAAAATCATAAGTGCTTTGTTGAAACAAATGTTGATGAGAAGCCATTTGTGAATGTATTATCTGTTACAGCTATTAGATAATAATGCAGACCTTGTTTGGAGCTTTAAGTGTTTTTATGAGATTGTTTCATTTAATTCATTTACAAATAAGTTTGCATCCTGAACAATGCCTTTCTTTTGTTCTATGAGATTGGCTAGCTTTCACACACGACAGGAAAAAGACTGTTTTACATTGAAAAATGCTCCTGGTTGTAGTGTTTGATTTTATTTAATGGAGTAATGTATGTTCTCTATTTTATCATAATGAACTTATAACAAAAAAAAAGTTGTTTTCTTTTTTCATGTGGTTCATGTAGGATTTAGCTTTCATAACTGTAGGTAATATTACATGCATGTGGGTAGCATCTACAAATTCATCAGCAATAAGCCTCAAAACTGTACCAAAAGCTCTTTGATCCATCCTGTGGTGAATACTTAACTCACAATAGTCAGTAGAAGCACATTCAAAAAAAAACAAAATCACAGGAGTTGTTACATAGCAACTAAACAATGATTGGTAGCAGTAATTGGTAATGAACACTATAACCAGCTAATCACAACTAGTAAAGCTAGGAAGGAAACATTTTAATTCGGAGAGGATGAAGTAACTGCAAAGATGTTGCATGAGATTTTGATGAGTCTCATATGTGCATTCAGTTCACATGGACCACCAGCTTGGTGATGAATTGGCAGAAATAATTAACTAAGGCCTAGATAACAGTTATTTCTTTAAATTATGTTTTACTAGAGGATGCAGAGATGAGTATATAACTCCTGAGAAGGAAAAAAATATTGGTTCTGTAAAAAAATAACATGAAAAACAACATGGCCAGAAACAGTGTTACCTGCTCTAGATAAACTGATAAGGGCCAAATTGTTGGGTGAAACACAGTTGTTAAAAAGAAATAAAACTCAGAAAACAAAGGAAAGGGACTAACAATAAATGTAACCATGTAAGTGCAATTCTTACATCAAATATAGTTTGCACTATGTGATAGAAAGTGACTGGTTTAGGGATTCCATCAATAGTGCATGAGACATGGTTATACACCTAACACTCTTTTACAGAATGAGGCTTGCATAAAATTACATATTATAAATGGTGAACAATAATTGAGGTAGCAGGAAGTAGAAAAAAGGGGGGAAGAGTTCTGAGTCTTGGCATAAGCAAGAGTTACAGCAAAAGTAAGTATTATTTAAATTATATCATACAGCACCACTATTTGCTGTGTTAAGAAATGAATTTATCCTTTAAAAAATTCTCATGAATATGAATTAAAAGTACTAACAGTTATTATGATAAATCCACAACTTTTGTGATTCAATAATAAGTAATATTATCTAAGAAGTTTTTCAATATATTATATCAGGTAGACCCATACTATAGGCAAAAACATAGTTCATAAGGATTAACTCATAATAAATAACTAAACATTAGTTTAGAGGTCATTAAAAATTATTATAAAATTGCACAACACAAAGAGTGAAAAGTACTTGTATAAAATTGGAGCTTTAAATATTAAAGAAAAAACTACATGTAGATGACAGTTTACAGTATTACAGTACAGGTGAACTTATGATGCTCAGCAGAATGATATACAGTTTGTACCAAACAAAACTTGACTGTTGTAAATGCTTAAAAGACAGAAACTAGAATAACTTTGAAACTTGGCCAATGTCTCTGGCACAATAGGTGCACCACAGTGAGTAAAACATACCTCTTCTGAACTTCCCAACCACGGTTTAAAGCTCAACAGTGAAAAAGATAAAAGAGAAGCACCCAGTCTGCTGATATTAATCAGGTCCATTTTGCCTACATCTACTTCAAGTTGTTTTACACTTTCCAAGTTACAGTTCTCTAGGTAATTCCCAACTTGCTCCAAACCCTTTTCATGTGAATGTTTCAAACGAAATGATATGTCACTTGCTTTTATGTCATCTTTCTTTAAAATGTTCTGTTCAGCTTGAAAAAAAATCAATAAAAAAAATTAGTTAAATGTATCACACAATGAGAGATTTCGACACGTTTTCAAGAATGTCTTTAAATGTGAACATGCAAACTGACAAGAGATGAAAGTGTAGAAAATAGCTCCTGTTTACTGAGAAGGCTGTGCTAACCTTCTTGGACTTTTCAATGAATGTAATTCTAAGGTAATCTAAACAATAAGTTGCAAGCAGAAGAAACTGTAGGTATCCTAAGGAAAGGCAGATCCTCTAAAAGGTTCTAAAAAACTGATCACCTGAAAACAATGTTATAGAAACATCACCCATGAATATAAAAAAAAGGTCATATTCATCACTTAAACTCTGTCAGCTTGTCTTACTGCAAAATAACCAAATAGATCTTCAAGTATACAAAGTTGTTTGCAAGGAAATACAACTAATGTATAAGACACAAGTGCACAAAATTTGCATATTCTACACATACATAAAGTTTTGCAAAAAAAGCAACTATATGTTCTGACAGATAGGAATTTATTATTAATAAGAATTGAACATTTGAATGATTAAAACTTCACAATTATTGAAATGAGCAGTCAGTGCAGAAATCCATACTAAGCGAAAACACTCTGTCGCACACATAAGCTGCAATGGCAAATTACAAGTCAAATGAAGTGTCAAGTTCAACTCCCAATACTTCAGCCAAAATCTGCTTACGTGAGATTCCTTGAGAATCGTTCTTATTTTATAACAGGGCCCAAAAGGTAAAGCATATTAACAACACCCATTGTCAAAAACTTATATGTTACATGTTACAAAATAGAAATTCAAACTGAAATCAAAATAATTTTATCCAAGAAAACCCTAAAAAAATCACCTTACATATTATTAATAAACTATTTGGCTAATGATCATATGTTTAGAAATTTTGCAATGTGCTTTAACCTAACCCTAACACAGAAATTCACTTTTTGTATAAAACATTCTATCAGATCATTATTTAAAACATTAAGTACAACAAAAACTTTAAAAAAATGTAGGCTAGAAAATACAGTTTAAAACTTCTTTATATAAAAATAAAATCAATACTCTGTAGAGCATATATTTGTAAAACAATTTACACACAATCATTATTTTGCAATCAATTTTTTTATGGCCATAATATTGTATTTATAATATAAATTCTTTATACAAAAGCTGAAAAAATTACAAACAAAAATACATACATGAAAAGAGAAAAAATGTAAATAATAAAGAGTATTACAACATATATATGATAACGGAGCAGTATCAGTGCTGCATTTTGGCACCAGACATTTCCCCTACAAGCTTTTGAAAGAAACTTAAATATTTCTATTTACATATAAGCATCTAATTACATTGTTTAAATTTCTAATTGAAAGGTGAGAGATTAGTTCAAACATTTTTTTAAAATCAGAGTTGATTTGTCTGGAACTATGAGCTTGTTATTGTCATCATTTCTTTTAATAATTAATTTCAAGATCAAACACTAGTACATTAAGAGAAAAAATAACATTAAAAATACTTTATGCATAATGAGCCCATCAATTTTATGATTTCATTTTACTTTAGTTGAACCTTAGCAGTGATGAATTATTTTCATTCTTATAATGTGTATTAGCTCTTCTGAGGTCAGAGTAGCAAGAAATGTGCCACACAGTAATTTTTCCTGTTATATTGGCAATTGTGAGAAGTGTAATAATCATACAGTGTAACATTAAGTACCACAGAAGGAATGCATTTTCATTCTTGTTGCTAATTAAAAAAGAAGGTAGTCCATATAACCAATAAAACTGAAAGAGTTAGACCTAACTAGCTGCTTTTATACTTTCTGCTGAGATTACAAAAATCTTTGTGCAATTTCGTGGTATTCATGCACAACTCTGAATGAACAAAGAGTAGGCTGATCTTTTTTTTAAGATTATAGTGCTTTAAACTGAGTATTTTTGAAATTCGTTAATAACATGTAGTTTGAGAAATTGAATTTAAATGTTTCTCTTCTGCATTTACTACAAGAATATGGGAACTGAAAGTTGTGAAACTTTTTCTTTTGGTTAATCACTGATGGCAACACTACAACTTATGCTTATTAACTTTGCATGAGTAGGTAGGTGGTCTCTATTTTCAAGGTTTTATAACTAGATTATGTGTATGTTATTATTTTGTATTCCTTTGTCATTCTTGTCATCTTAGTCTCCATGGATGCTACAAATACTAAATTATTGAACTATAATCTTATTCACTTCTGAAATCTATTTTTATTGCAAGCTTATTTTCAAATTTATTAGTTTTGAAACAATGTAAGTATAATTTCCAAATTTAATTTAGCTTTATTCTAATTCCTGATACTCTTCAGCATTACCTTGATGCAATTATTTTTTGCAGACAAATTTCCTATTGCCACAGTTTTAATATACAGATACAATATATCTGACTATACTATTGTACATTTCTTGTTCACAAAATTTTCCATTTTCCTAAGTTTTGACTCTGGAACTGTCTAAACCTCATTGAGGGCACACAATAAATTGCAGTCTGAGATGTTACTTTTTGTAACTTGACCAGTCATGAAACTTAACTGCTGTTTTGTGAGATAGTTGCTTGACCTCATGTTTGAAGAAATTTTGTGGACTTGGAACAGGTATTTCCACATTTTAGTGCCCCTTCATCTGACTAGTCAGTTACAGAGAGAATATCCTTTGTGTATGATGTTTTGAAAAGATTTTTTCTAATTTTTAAGGAAGACAGTGTGTGATCTGAAATGGCTAGTACTCACTGTGGAAGTTCAGTTTCTTGTATTGCTACTGTTTATCATGCACAATGTATTTTAACTCTATTTACAAGTTAATTCAGTTTTATTTTAATTTAATTTTGTATTTCGTACCTTGTAGATATGTAACACAAATTTACATGAAGGGTGAAGTAAAGACACATGAAAGAATTATAATTTGCTTCATATTATTTGCATACAATGAAATTCTAGATATCTTTAATAGATCATTAGAAACAAGACATAGCATAAAGACAGAACTATGGATAAAGAGAACAGTAAACTATGCAAAATGGCAGCATTATTTAAAGAGAAAGTTAAGCTTTTGGCACACAATACATATTGTGGCTAAAATGACTTTCAGGAAGTTAACGCACAACAAGATATCAGTCTTTAGCTTGTGCAGAGGAGGGAAGGATAACAAATGGGACAGAAAGGAATGAGAATGAAAAACGTAAGGAGGTTATTATTATAGGTGATTTTCTAGTACAGCACATGGATAGAATAGTCTGTGGCATAAAAAGAGAGAAAAGAATTATATTATACTATCCAGGGACAGAGGTGGAGAATACAAGTGACAGAGCAAGTGATAGCAGTCATGTAGTCTTTACAGTGCACATAGGGGCTATGATGTAGGGAAGGGTAAGTCAAAGAAGCATTCTGTTAAGTAGAAGACATTTAAAGAAAACAGCCACAATAAGTTAATTCTGCCAGGGATACTGTCAAGACTTAATTATGAAGATGAAACTATAAGTAGGTCACTAAGGCTGAATGCTAGGCTTATGTTAATATGCAAAGACAAGCACATTAGCTGGTTGGATTTGTGGAACCAATTCAGTTGGAAAAGGGAGCTTTTTTTTGGAATGGATGACTTACATTTCAGTAGAGTAAAGGCTAGCTTGTTTACAAGGGCTATTAATTCAATTGTAAGTGTAACTAGACTAGGATTAGACAATGGATAAGGCAAGAATAAGAAAAATATGATGTAGAGTGGGGTATAGTGTGGGAACAAAGTACAAAGACAGATATAATGGTAGGCCAAACTCTTATAATTGTAATGCTCGAAGTATAAGTAATAAAATGGATGAACTTAGAGCACTGGTTGGAACAGAAGATTTTTAAATGTTGGGAATAACCAAAACCTGGCAGGATAGCAGGAGTTTTTTGAAATACAAGTTTATAGGTTGTTTAATATCAATATATTGCTAAATGAAGGGGAGAAGTGGCTTTATAGGAAAATCAAAGTTACAGCTACTTCAAGTTCAGAATATCAAAGCTAACAGTAATGAAATTAAATCTATTTGGGTTTTTGTTAGTGGTCATAAGGGGAGAAGGCTTTTGGATGGAAATTATAGACCACCAGATGAACCTGATGAAATTAATAAGAAATTACAGTGAGATAATGAATTCAACTGTCAATGAGGTTAGGATTATAAGAAATTTTAATTTCAAGAATATAGATTGGGAAATGTTAAAGTCTATCATGAAAAATACATGTTTTTAGAAACTGTTCAAGATGGTTTTCTTCAACAATTTGTTAAAGAACCTACTAGTAACAATGATATTTATATTTATTGTTAACTTCTTTGGAACAGGTTGCCTTCAGGTGGTAGATGAAGTTCATTTAATGAAAAATTGATAAATATTTGAATTATAAGGGCTGGCTTTGAGTTTTTTATTGTTTAGTTTAATTTGATGGATGGGATGGCCCTGTTGTCCTTTAATGTTATGTTAGGATGACAAATTTAACTTTTTCAAAATAACTGTAGCATTATAAATTATACACATTATTCATATAACACAAGTTATTTTATGTGCTTTTATGATCACATTTTAACACAACAAAATACCTAAAACAATGCCTAATGAATAACTGTGTTTTTCTGATTTACCTAAAGCACATAAAGCACCTGATGATAACCACAGAGCTTTCCACATGATTTTTTTTTCTGATTGATTTTGAATGCTTATTATTTCATTCATTAAACCCTTAGTGGCTAGGAATCTTCTCTCTGCCACATAATGTGGGTAGCAAGTATTTGTGTATACTTCATCATCTGTAAAGAAAATTTTTGAAAGTTTCTGTACAGATAGATTGTTATAAATCTTGAGTGAATTGAATATTGGACAAGTTGCACACAACAGGTGCATGTAGTATGATGCATGAATATGAAGCTCCTCAAGATTGCATGTATAAGCAAGTATCCATGTTGCTGCAACATAACCATAATCAGAATCTGGAATTTCAAGATACAGCTTCTGCAATTTCTCCAAACCAAAACTAGTGTCTTCCAATTTTTGTTGAAAATAATTTCTATGAACTTTAATAGCTAAACTCTCCAATGACCATGACAATACCATTAGTCCCTGAAGTCTTGAAAAAATCACATTCAAATCAGATGCTGTAAAGTTGCAGTTTACAATATGTAAGGCTTCCAGATTTTTACATTTTTTCACAACTTTTAATAAAATTTGATTTTTTATCCAGTTCACATTGCTTATGTTCAGTTCTGTAATATTTAGGACTCGTTCCTTGATGAAAAAATTTTCAAAATCACTTGGTTTGGTTTTCCACTGGTGATTGAAGCTTGCACACCTAGGAAATCAGAAATATTGTATATAAGTTTTGTTACATGCATATGACAAAATCAAGTGTACTATAACGACACAAATTTCAAGAACTAAGTCCAAAACATTTGGAAATGCTCACATCTCCAGTTATTATGATGTTAGAAAAACACATAGGTTCAAGAAGTCTAACTATAAATGAATAAAAACCCTATAGGGTTTTTATTCATCTCCAGTTATTACATATTCACAACTTTATATTACATGACCAGCTACACATACCTAATTTATTGAATTTTCCACAGATAAATCCTAATGCACATACCAATTGCTACAAAAAGTTAAACAAGTGCAGTGCAGAGTATATAGTGTTTGTGATCTAACAGTTTTTGACAATTACTTATAATTATTCAGAAAAGTTAATGGCTATCAGAAAAGCAGTTGAGCAGGGGTGGTGACATTGAATGACAATGTGCTCAAAGATATTATTCAAAATCTTCCTGTTTGTTCAACATTAAATTACATGCAATGTCCTATTGTTTTATTTCCCCATACTATCTTCCTATGGTTCTCAGAACTGATCACTTATATTGTTTGTCGAATCTATTTTATTGTTCCATACCATTCATATTTCATACTTCTAAGTAAATTTGTTTATATTGTAAATGTTAGTATTTACATTTTATTTTTCTTGAAAATCCAACTAACTACAAAAAAATATCTGATATATGCTAAAATAATCTCTAATCATATTATATCTGAGGTAATTCAAATTTATTAGCATGGTATGTTTGAATGGAATAGTGTTTGAATTTTCAAATAATTATACAAGAGTAGAAGAAAAAATAACTTACATCTGACTGGATAATTCAATACAGTAAAGAATGGTAAAACAAACATTCTCTTATTACTAATAAATTTAAAATGATTCAAGTGATCATGGCAGAATGTAAGTAAACAACATTAAATTTTTAACTCTTTATATATATATATTTTTTATATTTAATGCATAGACAGGTGAAAATCTGATTGTTTACTGTCACTTTAATCAAGAATAATGGTGTGCAAACTGTGGGGCACCCAACCCCAAAGTACAAATTTAAAAATAAGGAAGTTTCAAAAACTAATATACAAATATTATTACTATTATGTAATATAGTAACAACAATTATCATAGAGAAAATGACATATATAGTATATACACAAATAGGTTATATGGGATGCAAGGAAGCAGCGAGTCAAAATGCATCTTAAGAATGGGGGTCACCCATTTCCTAGAACATGCCAATCAGGTTCCCTCTAACTCTTGTTTTTAAATAAATACAACCAAAAATCCTATTTGCCATAATACTAGCAACAGTGCAACCAAGAAATAAATGCAATTTTATTAGCAATATATTATAGCTGATAAACTATTATTCAAAAGATAATATAAGGTCTAGACTCACAACCTCGAGCAGTGGCAAATTCAAAAACTCGTGTCAACAAACTCCAATACTTATACAACTAACAATAAATAACGCAATTATCAATATTAATAATGATTCTTATTTGTATGACTTATACCTAAAACTGATTTTAGGCTAACAAGCTGAAATAGAAATAAGATCTAAATGGCATTATTTGCATCAATTTCTCACTGATTAAGTCAATTTCTTTTCACAAAACATGTGCAGTTTTGAATTAGAAAAAAATACATAAAAAATTTCGACGTTTGAAAATTTTAATCACCAATGGCAAGATGGTTTATAAATTATAACTTATACATAAATATAAGAATTAAAATGATGATCCACTACTATTAGTATTAATACAGTATAATGAAACACAAGTCCATATGAAAAGTCACTTTCAGTTTCGCGTGGGCTGAAGAGGCCTCGTCAAGACTCAAATATCGAAATTCATGTATTGTAATGGTATATCTTCATTTTAATTTTATTTTTTGTCCTAATGCTAGTACCGACAGCGATCCTGCATTTATTTTAACTGTCAGTTCTATGTTTAAAACGTTAATTTTAAACACAAAATTAACTTACCTGCAAACTTGTTTTCGTAGAGAGATGTCCCAAAATGTATTGCAAAGTTTACCAATGGCAAGAAGATCTGAAGGATTTAAGTACATAAATATATTAATTAATATTTCTTCAGGTAAATGTTCCATATTTTGTTTCTTGTTTTTAGAATTTCATTCCTAACAACTGTAACACTAACATCATGTTATCGTTACCACGTGGTCATTCTTGATATGTATTTTAATAAAGTGTATTACTAATAAGTCTAGCAGTGGCAGTGTCACAGGTATTTGGCTTACAAATAAACAAATAAATGGTTTTTTACACATCACCAACTAAAATATACTATATATGATTAACTATTTTAAAGAAGCATGAACAGCCTTGTGAAGCGTACAAAGTGATCTCAACTTCAAGCGATAAATTTTATACATGTCCATTTTGATAAAAATAAAATAAATTCTTGGCGTATAATAAAGGGAAAGTCTTAACACAACTACGAACATTACAAAACAGGGAGAAGTAACCTAAATACTTTAGAGGATTTACAGGCGATGACCTTTCTTCGTGGTAAGCTGCCTGTTGCACCAGTGGATAAGCCAGAATTTTGCTAATAAGTTATAGTTATACTGTTAACAATTCTCAGTGGAGTAAAATAGCTAGTTATCGTGTAGGTCTTGTTGCATGGGTTCCTCTTATATGTTGGCCTAGTGGTTAAGGCACTTGTCTCGCAATCTCAGGATCGTAGATTCGAATTCCATCTCTGAACATGCTCACCTTTTCAGCTGTGGGAGTGTTATAAAGTAATGGTTAATCTCACTATTAGTTGGTAAGGAGTAACTCAAGAATTGGCGGTTGGTAATGTTGAGTAGCTGTCCTCACTCTAGTCTATCACTTCAAAACTAGTGCAGATAGACCTCGAGTTGCTTTGGGCGCCCCCCCCACCCCCAGTGGGCCAGCGGTATGTCTGTGGACTTACAACGCTAGAATCCGGGTTTCGATACCCGTGGTGGGCAGAGGACAGATAG
>NW_013665736.1:1044815-1054351 GCF_000517525.1 Limulus polyphemus | reverse complement strand
GTGGGCAGAGGACAGATAGCCCTTTGTGTAGCTTTGTGCTTAACTACAAACAAACAAACGCTTTGGGCGAATTTCAAAACAAACAAACAAACTTATATGTTATTCCTAGTTCATACTGTTAAAATATCACTTATCGTGATCTTAGCATTTGGTTTGATTGGTAATGAGTTTACACGCTGGAGGTCTATTGAGGCTTTCTTTTTTGTCCATGATCACTATTGACCTTTATTTATTTTCTATTATAGGAAATACTGGCATAATATGTAGATATAATAAACTTATCCTTTTATAACATAGTATATAAACACATCTTTATTCATACAATAAAGGAAATTTAGAAACTTACTTGTTCAAAACGAACACGATATGCTTAGCCTTAAACTCTACTAATCTTGAATCTTTCCTTTGTTCAAACTTGCCAATGTTTTTCTGTAGTCATGACAAGTGGCGGATTAACAACTGCTTCGATGGTGTCGAGCCCGTGCTCTCTAAAGGATCCACCCAACCTAAGGATATATATATTTGCATTTTGAGTGTGTTGTTTCTTTAATGTTTTGAGCCCTTCTTATAGGTAGAGATGAGCCTATTTTCGTTCACTAAATTATAAAAGATTTCTTTATTTCTGTACTTTTCTCTCAGCAGGAACAAAAATATAGCTGTGCAATTGGAAAGAACAAGAACTAGCATGATGAAGAAACCTTTGAGTGGGGCCCAGAAACTAAAGCGCAAGGCTAAAATTGATGCCATCATTATGAATCTTCTTCCAATCAGTCTATTCTTCGACGGTCCTAAGAATACAGAGACTCCTAGTTCCACTCCTTTGGATTATTTTACTTTTGCTCCTGAGGCTGTTGGTGAAAGCTCTACTTCTTTTGAATCTGTTCAGGTTGCTACTTCTACTCATTCACCATCCACCATTTTTGTACTTATTTCTGAAACTGCTAGTACTCGTGAAAATATACCAGGAGAGGATCACAATAAGCAAATACTTACTATGCCAACCATACCATCATGTAATCCTTGTTTTGTGGACTGTTGATGCTAAAATGGTGAATTGTTGGTTAGAAATAGGACCAGAATTGTGCCAAAAATCGAGATGTTATATTTGTTAACTCTACAAGACAACATAAAGACAGAAGAAGATAAGCTACTTAAGTTTGCTCATTAGTGCATGTTTTATGAACATATTGTTGGTAATGTATCGCGTTTTTTCATGTGTTTTCAGTATTACGTAAACAAGGCAATCATCTCAGTCTGATGCACTTCAAAGCTGTCACACCAATACAAAACGTACTGGAATGTTCTACAAAATATGGCTGATTACAGCAGAACGATGACACAAAAGCATAAGCAACGTCACTTGTTAAACTTAGGGAAACGTTGGAAATTTTCGTCATGGCAGCATTTTGGAATATCATTTTGAAAATACATACAATCTTCTTCAATAAGAGACAATCAATTTGGTTACAGTTGTTGCACTATTGAAATCATTATCTGAATTTCTCGAGGCTCACAGAAGCAAGTTTGAAAAGTACCATGGAACTGCAAAAAATTTGTATGGTTTTGACCATTTTTAAGAAAAATGACAAAAGGTATGGCAGATGATAACGATGAACCGGTAGTTGAGGTAACTAGTGAAACAAAACTCAAAATTGAGACTTTTTACGTGATTGTTGACTCCATTAATTGATAATGACAACCACAGACTAAGTACATAAATTGTAAATTTACAACTGTTTTCTCTTTCTGAGAACTGATGAACAAGATATTAAAAGAGGTAGTTGCCTTTTACTCAAACCTTCATGAAGATATTTTTAATGAATGGATAGAGTGAAAGGCTTTTTGTCAAGAGCCCTTCCTCAAAGTCTTCATCTCCAGAGAAGCCATTTTAAATATTCTCTACAATGAACGAATACAATTTTGAACATCTTTTCCAAACTTACAAATTGTGCTTTGCATTTATTTGATTTTTCCAATGTGAAATTGTTTAGGTGAAAAATCATTCAGGTATATGAGGTGAGTCAGAAATGCTGTACAGTCAACAATGGACCAAGTATGACTCCCGAACATAGTAATTGTTAACATTTAATCAAAAGTTTTGTTTGTTTGTGTCAGAACAAGGTCACTTTGGGCTATCTGATGTGTCCACTGTATAAGTATTTATAATAATATACCAGGCAGGAACTGAGTAAGGGTGTCATTTGAGAGATAAATATAAGTGAATGGTATTTTCTTGTAACAAACATATCACAAAATAATTTTCTGTTTGCGCCAACACTGGGACAAAATGTTAGTTTTTGTTAGTTTTGTAACGAAGCGTCTTTAGATTTTGCCATTTGTTCAACACCTATGCATGGCAGGATATTTTTCCATAAATGTATGGGACACAAGTAAAAGTATGGTTTCAATAAATGGCCTGTAGGACACAATTACTACTACCTACAGACTGCAGTAAATGCAGGCATCCTCAAGCATGACTTAACTCCAGGACTGTGCTATTCGAGGGTGTCACTATTGTCACGGAGGTCCAGAGCTATCCTGGATCCTTGCCGCATTCTTTCAACTATCATCTGGATGTTATAAATATCCTATGTCCAGTGTAAAAGACATGGGAATCAAGTCAAGACTTAAAAGTTCGGTACCAACACAGGTGACCATAATACATCCAATACTGCTTAGGTGCTAACTTATTTTTTCCGACCGTGGAAGCTCACTATCACAAAGATCTTGTTTTTCTTTGCTACTTCCGTCAGCTACAAGTTAAACATGGAAGAAAGTAGTTACATCTCACACGAAAGTATTAATTCTCATCTCCATCATTCCTGCACAGTTCACATTTTCATGGACTAACTGGCTTAATCTGTAAGAATGTTCCAATATGATTCATAAAACTCGGTACTTTGGGAATGTTCCAAGCTGCATGATTAGTAATATTTCATCATAATCAAATAAAATATCGGGTACACCAAATTTATATTACTTGTTATGCTAGTTCCACAGATAATTTCATCTCGCTCACTTACATTTCAATTTGACCAACTGAAAAGATGCTGACCAATACTCACTAAATTCAAGTCAAACTGTGTTTTCCTGCAGGTTTGGCGTGAGCCCACCTGTTACTCCTTTACCTGCTGAATGTTTCAATGTGAAAACTAAAATATTCTCACCTCAGCATTAATAAAACCAACAGTCACATTGTTTTTTTTTTAAATAATACTTTATAGACTAGTGTTCACGGTTAACTTCATACTTCTATATAACATTTGTATCAAATTATTGCATTCTCATTCAAACGTTGCCTTCTGGTCATGTTCTTAGTGACGGATTCATTTTGAGTTGGACAACACATGAATAGCTGCGTGTAATGTTTCGTATATGCATGCCACATCTCGCACACACCTAATCACAAACATCTATTTACATGCATATAAGTTTTTAATTTCCATATATACCACACACATTAATAGCTTTCGACAGATCTACCAGGGCTTGTACGCCATTTCCACAGTAACCAACTCAGACTACTCATGTAAACTATACATTGACAGCTACAGTTCAGTATTGTTCCACCCCTGCAAGTGGTAATAAAACGTAGTACTTTATGGGTCTCATAAAATAAGTAATTAATTACTCGCAGAATTTAGCTATTCTAGAATATTTAATCACAATTTTTTTTGCCACAATTTATATTCATTTTAGTGCTACCTTGTATAACAATACTTGTTCTAACCAATTTTGGATAGATATAGTTATCCACAATGAATATGTTTTAATTGTTCAGAATGGTCATCAGCTTTACACAAGTCAGTCCATTCATATTAGTTAGCATCAAAGAAAAGTAAATAGAGGCATCCTCAGTAAAATAAAACCTATTTTACTGAAAAGGTACCCAATTTGCTTGCCACGTCGATAAAGAACATAATTCTTTTACTGCACTTAGAGTAGTCATACACAGTTAAGTGTATATGCGATAGTTTTGTCGAGAACCCAGATGTCAGTTTGGGAGAATTGTCAGTACTTGGATAAGGATGAGCATCCTTCATAAAATGTTAGACTGTCATTTTTCAAGGGGAAATCGCCCAATATCTAGGAGAGCTAGGGTCGCAAAGCCCTTTAAATAATCGATTTCTTTATCTATAACTGTCTTAGCTGTGATAATCGAGTGATAATCATACAATGTAATGCGTACACCATATCTCAAACTCTTGGAAAGCAAGGAATGACATGTCCTCCCAATCAGTAATTTTTCAACTACACAACCATCCTAACTGTGTTGATTGAGTTGTTGTCACAAAATGCTCATTCACGCTTTTCGTCAGACTACAACTAAATATCTCAGAGAACAATAGTCACAGCACCCATTAAGTCAATGGCTTTTCAACCAAATGAACAATGTAGATGACTTGTTTCCTCAACCAAGAAATCAGGAGATTGGCATCATAGTCTCAGCTAATCATTGACTCTGTGAAACTGTTCCTTCTCACTGCCACTTGATCAAGTCCAGTTCAGGGCCATACAGATTCAACATCAGGTATAACACTGCACGTGTCTTAATCTTTTCATTCCAGAGCACAGCCCAACTCTTCAATGGCTTCTCTCTCTTTCTCTCTCACCTACTGAAGGAGAAGTTTGCCTAATCTCTACAACAGTTTTGCAAGATTTCAATGTAGGTCTCTCTATGTGCAAGCTCATAGCCCATCCTATGTTTAGAAACTCCTATAATACGGGGAAACTATTGGGTAGGAGGGTTCCAGAAGCCCTACACTCTACTAGGTACTGACTCCAACTCCTGGAACTGCTAAATGATGAGATTATGGGTATGTCTTATCCATCTGCCTTTCAGAATCAAAGGTTTATCCATTATAGCTCCAGCAGCTCACCTTCCATCTCGGAGAGAGCCTCTACTGCCCCATATATCGTGGTTCTTGTTGGGTCAACTCATGTTAGTGGATTTCACTAGCTAATGGTACCCAAACTTAAGTTCAAATAAACCAGTGTCTCACACTGCAAGTTAAACTAAAATATTCTACTAAAACTCTAAACAACTTAAAGTTATAATATATATAAAATCTCGCAAAAGCTCTAAATAAAAGACAGGTTACATTGTATATTCAACATCAAAAGCAAAATTAATGTTACAGTTTAAGTATAACTTCAAACGTTCAGCAGTATATCTGAAAAATTTGCAAAGCTAAGGAGAACTTATCTATTTTAATACAATAATTGCCAGTTAGTATATAAGTCTGAGATATAACTAACAAGAAGCAACGTTACGATGTGTTTACTTGAAAGTCTTCCTACGTTCGTACTGAGCTGAAAGAAAATACAGAAATTTCGAAAATATTTACACATCAACTACAGTAGTAGGATGTAGAAAACTCATGGTACCTTTCTGTACCACAATTTCAATTAAAAAACTATTTAAGATCCATATTAAACAAAATCAAATTAATTTTTTTTGTGTTTTAGGTTATTCAGTAAATATTGAAAAATTTGCAGCTAAAAAACTCAAAATCAGGATTCAATGTAATTTTTGTCACTAGAATAAAAAGTACAAGTTTTTGAATTATTATTAAATTCAACTTATATTAATACAAAGAAAAATTTAATTTGGGAGGCCTCATGTTACATTTTAGTCAGAGGAGTCTCATAAAAGATAGTGCTTGTCCTAGTTGGAACTTGTAGACCAGTAGAATGTGCTCAACTTTTAACTCCACAAATCTTACTTTTAGCAACTTTATCCAACATTTGTAAGATCAGTCCAAGACTTGTCTGTAATTCACATCTCATGCTGACTTACTTTACAACTTATTAAGCTGATCTTGAAGGATTTTCTACCATGTTAAGTATATAAGGAGATAGAGAAGCTGAAAGCTATGTTTTCCTTTTGTTTTAATCGGACTTGTCTGAAAACTTGGTGATTGGCACCCTGGGAAGCCTTAATAGAGCTTATATTCAGTTGTAATATGGATCTCAACAGTTAATTCTCACTCATGATTCCATTAATGTTGACGAAACTTGACTCAAGAATCAATATAATTCAGTTGGTTTATTACAGAGTAACAAAATACCAATATAAACAGAAAGATTTGTCCATGAACTTTTAATGTACCACAACTGGTGCACATTTCTTGTGTTGTTTAGTAAAATATTATTGTTTCCTTGTGAACTAACTGGTGCCAGTTTCTTTTATTTCTGGTCGAGCCAGTCTTATATACAACTTAGCAGTTTAAGCATTTTGATCCTATATTTTGTGGATTTAATATCTTACTTGTTTGTTTCATGTGTACTTTAGAACTGTCACAATGGTAGGTCTAGAAATAATATTTATCTGTCAACTCGACTTTTTGGTAGAGTAAACAACCACTTTGAATACGAACTTTGATCCACTATAATGGTTCTTAAAATCAAATGTAAGAAGAACACATGACTTTTTTGGTCAGGACTTAGTCTACAGAATAATTTGGGCCCATAAAATTAAGTAGTCAATTAGAGTTCAGCAGCTACTGAATTAAGCAGTTACCTATATTGTCACTCTGGTAACAATAACCTTTTAATCATCCATTCATCCAATAATGTATGTTTGTATTCCATTCCGGTTAGAGCCATTATCACCCAGAGTTATCTGGGTAGTATTGCCTTATTTAAAAGACTTCAGTAAAACTAATACGTACCGAAATTGGAATTGAGCTAGAATATTTGCCAACGAACCTATGTGGTATGTAGACGTACCATGCTTCTCAATCTTCTGTTGTAAGACAAAATATTCCAAATTATTGATTACTAGCTGGAGTACCCGTCCCCTGGACAGAAATTATGTAAATTCATGATTAATGAAAGGTTCTCTTAAGACATGAAAAGTTGCTTCCCTTATATATAATTGTAATAAAAAAAACGCCAATAAAAACTGCAAAACACAAAATGTGCAACCGCAAGTTTACATGTATCTCCGCATAGACCCAACAAACCTTCATGCCAAATTTGGTGAATATCCATCAACAGGGGGCGAAGTAGTGGTAAAAACGCCCATAAAAACCGTAAAACGCAAAATACAAAACTGAACATTTTTATGTACCTCCACATGAACCTAATTAACCTCCATACCAATTTTGGTGAAGATCCATTCACACCCTGCGAAGTAGTTACATAAACATACAACTGATTGTACTATTATATTTATATAGATTTGGTTTCTACACCGTCATGGCGGATACACAAAATTCAGGATATTTATCATTGTCTAGTTCTTTAATCTTTAGTATTTTGTTAGCTGATGTCCTCAGCTCACGGGGTTATTTCTTTGCTGTATTTTGAGCATGGGTTGAATGGGTTAAAACTAGAATATCCTTTGCTGGCCGAACTACGACGTCAACTAAAACTGATAGCTGGCCAATGATGTGAGGGAATGATAGTCACGAGGTGACTCCATCCATTAGACAAAGAAAGAAAGGTGATGTTCGAAATCCAGATGCCCATTCTTTATTCAGTTCTGCTTGGCTTTCATTGTGACGAGTTTGGCAGAGATTCATCTTGAGGGACATAGGCTGGTGAGGTAGTTACTGATCGTGGTACACACACACTGTTTTTTATGTTGTGTATAAATAAAGGTTGATTTAATTGTCATTTAAGTGCGTCCAATCTGTTTATTTCTTACATAACGTAAAATTAAGTCAAGTTATCAACTACAGAACACTCCTCTTATATCTTGATCGAATCTGGTGTTATTTACGGGTTTGCCTCTCTGATATTTGTTGGGAAATTGGTTTTATCTGAAAATATCACATCTATGGCAAAAGGGGTTTCTAAAAGTTCAGGTGCACACTCATTACATCCTCTTCCTTATAGTTGTCAAAGTGCGATTTAGTAATTGTTCTTTTCATTTATTACGATTTGAAAGCAGTTCCCTCTGGCTGAACTCAGAACTGTAATTCTGGTTCTTTTCATCATGTATTTCGTCTGAAAATGTATGTTAGTATTCCTTACTGGCAGTGGTCATATACTGTTCATTATCATCCATGGTTAATTGGGCAGCACTGCTTTGCTATCATTTACTCTACTGTCATTGGAAGGTGATGCCATGAAGTCTATGGTTTTGATGGAAAAGTGTCTGTCATTACTCTGTCATTTTTGAGTTAGTGGTTATCTTTCAGCTAGTTCTGGAAAATCTGAAGTTTCTAAACAAAGTAAAAGAAAAAGAAGGGCAGCCCCAACCAAAAAAGTCTGCACATTTTAGTGACCTCACCATAAAATGTACTTTACACGGTCTTTGTGCTGTGACTAAGACCCCCCAGAATGGTAATAACGCAGGTTCCAGGATCTATGAGTATAGGTAGAGCAGAGTTGTTTGTTTGTTTGTAATTAAGCACAAAACTACACAATAGGCTATCTGTGTTCTGCCAACCACGGGTATCGAAACCTGAGTTTTACCGTTGTAAGTCCGCAGACGTACCGCTGTGCTACTAGGGGCTGGTGAAGCGGATGATGAGCTTGTGAGTAAGTAAATCAAACAATAACCATTGTTATGCTTTTAACTCAAAATTTCCTTATTTAATGGGTTCCAGTAAAATAGCTTGCAAAGTAATACGCATAGAAATTGGGATAGAGCTAGAAGCTTTATCAATGAAAGTCTGAGATTCTGTTGTGATACATGAAGGGAGTAAGCTAAAAGTACATTGCTTACAATTTTGAGCAAACATCTGTTTTTGTTCTGCCTTTGCAATACATCCCACAACATATTGCTCACGCAACACCAATTTTAAAGTTTTAACATTTATTCATAATATCTAGGTAGTCATAAAACTTATTAATTAATTCGCCAAACACACATGGATAAACTACATTATTTCTATAAGTATATATGGAGCGTGAATATGCAAAGCATGAGTTATCAAGTGATATCATACATAAAGTAAGTCTTTTAATCTGTCAAAACAAAAACCTCTACCTTGAAACAAATACCAAGGTTTGAATAAAATACAACTGAAAATACATTCACAAGATTGATGATTACCACTTGAGAAAGACTGAACAATGTGCAAATGCTATAATTAATTGAGGTTTAATAATTTAGTTTAATGTATTTTTTATTTCTATATGTCATGTACAGGCTATTTATCCCAGATGAACCCCAAAATATCCCGTTTCATTTAGTAACCTAACAGCAGAATTAACTAGATTCTCGACAAAGCGTATGGCAGTAGCATATTTCAAATCGGTCAGGTGTACTTTAACTCTCGGCTGTGATGACATTGCGTTAATAATATAAGCGAGATTAAATCAAATTTTGATTTTCTAATGTTTTTTTTTTGAGATTCTACAAAACATATGAAATAAACAAAAGATAGGATTGCAGACTTTGTTAATAGATCAAATGGGTTTAACAAAAAATATCACAATTACTAAGAGTAATTACAACAGTTTAAATAACATATACTTACAAAACTTGTTAGTTCAAATCTGAGGTTGCAAGATACACTTACAAGAGAGCCCAGCATGGCCAGGTGGATAAGGCGCTCGACTCACAATCTGCAGGTCGT
>NW_013665736.1:1019470-1043873 GCF_000517525.1 Limulus polyphemus | reverse complement strand
GACATTCAATAGCTGATCAAACTGAGCATTGGCTCAATATTCAGACGTATACCAGGACATTCAATAGCTGATCAAACCGAACATTGGCTCAATATTCAGACGTATACCCGGACATTCAATAGTTGATCAAACCGAGCATTGGCTAAATATTCAGACGTATACCCGGACATTCAATAGCTGATCAAACCGAACATTGGCTCAATATTCAGACGTATACCCGGACATTCAATAGTTGATCAAACCGAGCATTGGTTCAATATTCAGACGTATACCCGGACATTCAATAGCTGATCAAACCGAACATTGGCTCAATATCCCGACGTATACCGACACATTCAATAGCTGGTAATATACATGTGTGTTTACTATTATTATTGTTGTTAAATACACTTTCTAACATGTATTATTTAACTATGTAAGGAATACTGTTTTTCTCTGAGATCCCTGATAACATACATGTGTGTTTACTATTATCAGTATTATTAAATAAACTTTAATATGTACTATTTAACTATGCAAGGAATACTATCAACAAAGTTTGTTCAGTTATTGTTTCCGTACATAAGTGTTAAAAAACGAAGCACTGGTTATCTATACAGAAAACAAAATTCGTTATCATAGAAGTTTGGTTTGTTTTGAATTTCGCGCAAAGCTACACGAGGGTTATCTGCGCTAGCCATCACCACCCACCGCCAACTCTTGGGCTACTCTTTTAACAACGAATAGTGGGATTGACCGTCACATATAACCCACCCACACACACACACACAGCTGAAAGGGCGAGCATGTTTGGTGGGTCAGGGATTCGAACCCGCGACCCTTAGATTGCGAGTCGAGCGCCCTAACCACCTAGCCGTGCCAGGCCCTATCATAGAAGTAAAAATTTTTGAAATACAACCGATGTTAAAGAAAAGTTATGATAATCATTGAAATACTCGCAGAATTAGCTTAATTTTTTTATGTCTTTATTCAATCCTGTGGCAGTCTGTTGAAGCTTTAAATACACGACTTTACTACATGGAGTTTTGCAAGTTAGATACATCTACTTTGTCTCGAATAGTTTCACGATTTTGAAACTGTTTACTAGCATAACAGAAGTAAAATAGTTATTGCTTCCCCCCCCCCAGTGGAATTTATTTACTCTTTTTAGAATTAAAGTGGTTATAACTGGTATATTATTTTGTATTTATTGAAAAGCTACTAAGCCTATCTACAGTCCATTATTGTGAATTACTGAATTACCAGTAAGCAGCACCTACCATCTGTGCTGAAGGATTAATTATCATCCTTATAATGCGACCACAGCTTATAATAAGGAGAATATTTTGTGGTATCGCACGAATTAAAACCCGGGTAATCAGCGCCAAAATCCAAAGCTCTACTATAAAATCAATCCACGCCCTAACTGGTATAGTGGGCGTGCATAACATGAAATAAAAAAATGGGGTAATAAAAGCTGATGTCACATTTCTTCTCGTAGCCATCCACTTAAAATACATAAAAAAAAAAATGTTTGTTAACACGTAAACAGGATGGAACTTTAACTGATTAACATAATGAATGCATCATTAATAATTTCTATCGTAAAATAGAATTCTTCCATTACGGCGGTGTACTGTGGTCATAAATTGTGGGCCCGGCATAGCCAGGTGGTTAGGACACTCGACTCGCAATCTGAGGATCGCGGGTTCGAATCCCCAGCCCACCAAACATGCTTACTTTTCAGCCGTGGGGGCATTATAATTTGACGGTC
Organism: Limulus polyphemus; assembly: GCF_000517525.1. Classification (NCBI taxonomy): domain Eukaryota; kingdom Metazoa; phylum Arthropoda; class Merostomata; order Xiphosura; family Limulidae; genus Limulus; species Limulus polyphemus. The sequence goes on along the minus strand of NW_013665736.1, from coordinate 1,042,120 downwards.
AATCCCACTATTCGTTAGTAAAAGAGTAGCCCAAGAGTTGGCGGTGGGTGGTGATGACTAGCTGCGTTTCCTCTAATCTTACACTGCTAAATTAGAGACGGCTAACGCAGATAGCCCTCGTGTAGCTTTGCGCGAAATTCAAAAACAAACAATCATAAATTGTGTTCCTCAAGATGAGGATACAACGAAACGCACAACAACCCGTACCAGAACAGAAGATGGCACTACCGCTTGTAACAATAAGAATTTAAATATTGATAACAGTTGTGTAGAAAATGGGCCACAATAAACGAGGAAACTGGTTTCATGATAAGCCAACGAATATATCGTTAGTAGATTTTCATGATAACACGAGAATAATGTTGGTAGTGATTATAATTGTGTTCTGGCGAAAACAGCACGTTCCACTCAGATTAGCTAATGGTACCAGTAAACGCGTGGTCCGTGTCTTGTGTGAAATTCACTCAGCTGCAGTATTATCTGCGTGCAATTTTCTAGTCTGGGCCAGAAACAATGTGCGCCACGTGGGATATCTGTTTCTTTTTATGAAGTGTCCACATTTGGCTTTTTTAACTTTCAAAGGCTTATAAATAAATGTCGGGGTTTGATCCCCGTAGTGGGTGCATAGCCCATTGTGCAATTTTGCGCTTAATAAAAGCAAACAAGTCAATATCTACGTCGGACTTTGTAACTTTTAGGTTGTTGTTAGTTCCGACTAATGTTCATGTTCGTTTTCTGAATTTGACTATTTTTAGCTTCGTAAGATCATATTCATATGGCTGAAAACATTTTCAGATTTCATGTCCTCGTCTCACCTTTTCATTAGAGCATGAAGACAAAGCCTACCTAAAGGTATTTATATTTCATGGGAAAACTACTAAAGTCAATTGCCGCCGTCCCTAATTTTGAACTAATCACTAGAGAGAAGAGGTCCAGTTAGTAGCACCCCATCACCCACCATCCACGCTAAGCAGACATAACGAATAATATATATCCAATACGTACTGAATTTCATGACTATTTTCGAGTAATCCTGTGAAAACTTGGTCTTGATGTGGTCTTGATCGATATTAGATAATAAAAAAGTCCCGGTAAAAAAGGGTCTGTTTCAGTAGTTAAAAAAAACGTCCCGGTAAAAAAGGTCTGTTTCAATAATAAAAAAAATGGTTCCGGTAAAAAGGGGTCTGTTTCAGTAGTAAAAAAAAGGGTCTGTTTCAGTAGTTAAAAAAAGTCCCGGAAAAAAAGGGTCTGTTTCAGAAGTTAAAAAAAAGGTCCCGGTAAAAGGGGTCTGTTTCAATAATAAAAAAAAGGTTCCGGTAAAAAAGGGTCTGTTTCAGTAGTGAAAAAAAAAGTCCCGGTTCTGTTTATCATCTATATAAATAAACGTCAGCATGTTTGTGTATCTATTCCATATATCTTTTCATATTTCTTGATCAGTCAGCACCAAACTTGACACAGTGATACAGGATGGCACGAGAAAGGTCATGGGGTTCGACCCCCCCCCATCTAATTTAGGTTGTTTCCTCCATATTCTGGCTTAATCTTTCAACCCAAATATGATTAATTTATTTCTTCTGTTTTGTTTAACAGTCATGCACAAAGCAAATTCCACTAGAACTGCAGTACATGTACTAGCTTATAAAAACATGTTTTACAGAACAATTTTTATTTTACTTTGATTTTAATTTGCTATATCCTACCTTTCTTTATTGAGTCATTTAAAAGACAAAACTACAGCTGCACAAACACGAGATTGGACGAAACAAGTAAAACCACTTACTTTGAACTAGTTGACATGTTTTAAATTTTTTTCCTTGGAAAACCTCAACATAAAAATGCCTTCTAAGGCAAGAAGGGTTATAACAAACGTTAAAACAAAAATACTTATATGTGCAAAGAACGAGGATAACGTGTTTTATTAATATGTTCTGTTATCTTTTTACTTTTTATTTGTATTCGTCCATGGGGTTTAAAAGAGAAATTTTCTCATATTGCAGGGAAGATTTGAACTCATGACTTTGTGTTTCCTCAAAACGATATGTTTAAGATGTTTTTATTTCAACCAGGAATGTTTAGATGTTAAGGTACATAGAAACACATATAAGGACCATGTATGGTCTATGGGTTAGCATGCCCAGAATATCTATCGACAGTTTAAGGTTCGTGTCTCATCCCCCCCCCAAAAAGAAAATGTGCTCTACACTTTGGGGCCGTAGTCAGTCAGATGAAAGTAGCTCAAGATTTGGCGGCAGGTGCTGTTGACTAGCTGCCTTCCCAATTATTAGCGTGCGCTCTATGGAGCTGAGGTTCCGTGCTTCGCATCCCATCAACTCCCCCCCCCCCAATAAAAAATAAAAAGAGAAAATGCGTTCCGTGCTGATAAGAGTAGTCCAAGTGTTAGCGGTTGGTGATGTTAACTACCTTCCTTCTAGTGTATCACTTCGAAATTAGAGACAGCTAGCGCAAAATCCAAAACAACAAACAAACAAAGAACAAGAAAAACAAATAATGATGAACACGGAAATAGAAACAACACAGAAACAAGAGGGAATCCTCAATAGCCGCGACACTTGAAATTCTTTTAGGCAGGATTAGAGTAAACTAATCTATCAGCCCTCATTTCCCCTTTTTATTAGCTATATCTTTATGCGCCAGCAATACCAAGCGCCCTCAACTTGAAATTATTTTAGCCATGATTAGAGTAAATTAATCTATGAGACCTTGAGCGTGGTCAAATTCATCAATCGAAAGGATTTGACCTCTTGAGTCCAACACTCAGTGCCAGTCTATGAACCACTATGCCGCGACTAATAAATCTAAAATACAGATCTATGAGGGTTTTCTTAGCTATTGCGTTCCTATTATAAAAATACAGTACTGATAAAATGAATAAACGAAATATTACACTTCTACATCATGAAGTTTAACAACCATGTTGGCCGGCATGGCCAGGTGGTTAGGGCGCTCGACTCGCAATCTGTGGGTCGCGGGTTCGAATCCCCGTCCCACCAAACATGCTCGCCCTTTCAGCCGTGGGGGCGTTATAATGTGACGGTTAATCACACTATTCGTTGGTAAAAGAGTAGTCCAAGAGTTGGCGGTGGGTGGTGATAACTAGCTGCCTTCCCTCTAGTCTTACACTGCTAATTTAGGGACGGCTAGCGCAGATAGCCCATCGTGTAGCTTTGCGCGAAATTCCAAAACAAACAAACACTTACAAGAAAAATATGTTTTCATACCATCTCTGAAAATGACAAGTTTGTAGCTAAGCAAATTAGTTAAGCTTAAAGTGGCAGTTCTTTATATCCTAAGGTGTCCCCCACAGGGCCAGTGGTAAGTCTTTGGATTTATATTACTAAATCAGGGGTTCGATTACCCTCGGTGATTCGTAAGATAAACACATATCGTAAGGTACTGAATTACTTAAAGTAAAAATGGAATTTACTGATCATTACTATGACAGGACAATTATCTTAAGGATATCTATGTTACTCATGCTTAAACACACATGTGTAGTTTACAAATAAGAATAAATATAGTTTTGATTATTTTGTTTGTTAGTTTGTTTATGACGAAGTTGCTGAACCTGTTTGACGTCGTTCCTAATTTTTAACTACCGACCAGAGAGAATGTCACTGGCCAACAGTTACACCGCCAACTTTTGTGCTACTCTTTTACAAACGTAGAGTGGGATAGATCACAACATATAACGATCCCACTGTTAAAAAGGCGAGCATGTTCGGCGTCGGGTTTTGACCCCGCGACCCATGGATTGCATGTCAAATGCTGTAATGATATTGTTACGTCTCCGTTCGCTAGTTGATTTTCCGTAACTTCGTTCCCACGAAACATTAGCGACACAAGTCCTTTCTTAATAAAACTGGTTTATTCTTTCCGAATATAACTTTACCGCTACACTTATTTTCAACAGTTTTTCTATAACAAACGCTATAACAACGAACTTCAACAATACTTTCTGACTGCAGTTCAATTACTCACTACCTACACACATTGTCACGTCACGCCGTGACCATCTTATATATACCAGCCAACCCCCAATCTAGCAAATGCTAGAGCACTCCCGAAGGAACAGGATAGTTCTAGAAAACGGGTGGCATGATACTAGTCACGTGATCTCGCTGATGCAACAACATTGACCATGTAAAGCCGATATTTATTCTGTTCCGTTTTTCTTTGCTTATAGTAGTAGTTCATAATTCAAGAGGGATATTTACTGACAAAGAAAACTTGATTTTATTATAAGTATTTACAGTAAGTAAAACATGTATTTTGATATGTTTGTAAATTATAGTGGTATTTTACTTAGTAACTGGGAAATTTTATACACCAGTTTTAAATTACCGTTAATTTCTGTCAAATACCGACAAACATCGCTACAATCGGTATGTGTTTTAAGACAAGGTTACCGTTAAAAACTATATTTTTGTGCATTTTGAACAAAATTATAAAATCCAATTTTTTCCCCGAGGTGGATATGGCAGATAGTGAAATGTGGCTTTGTCCTAAAATACATAGCAAGAAACACAGTTTTTTTTCTTCTTATCACAAAATATGCAAGCTTTTTTTGGGTTATTTTTGATTCGTCACATTTGACAAACGGTCCCTAATTGAAACTCAGCACTAAGCTGAGTGATAATAATTTCGAAGCACTTAAGGTAAGTAGGCTTAGATTTAAGTCTAGCTTAAGTCATTGATTTAATAAATGTTAACTTTTCTTTTCTTAAACAGAAAAGTGAGTTATAAGATATCTGACTCCTAAATACTTATTATCAGTTTTACTCACTGTGAGACACAGTTACTTGACTCAACTTTCGTTCGTCGCCTGTGAATTTCAAAATCAAGCCTGAGTTCTAACTTCTATTTCTAAGTTCTTCTCAGGATCTGCAATTAATTTTCAAAATTGTAATTTCAGTTCTGTTATCAAAATTTAACTTTATATGATTTACATGTAATTAACAAATTACGTTTTAATAAAACTTCAAGGATTATTATACAAATATTCGCTTAAACGTCATGCCTATTTCAATACACTTATTAATATTATACAGCTAATACTAATAGTAATACCAGTAATACTAATACTACTTATTACTAATACTCGTAACAGTATAACTATGTAATTGATTGGTGTGGTTTCTTTACAACTACAATTAAGTTTTACTGGACATGAAGTTACTTGATGAAAATTGGCCTGAAGTTGGCTGCCAATTATGCTTGCTTTTCTGTTGTCTGTTAGTGTTAGGAAATTCAGTAGTCGATTGTTTTTCAATTTCAAAGTCCATGTGGAAGTTCAGTAGTTGATTCATTTAAAATAATATTGTTTGACCAAATGCAGTGTGTTTCCAGAAACTAAACAGCTTCCATGTTATTTTGCTAGTAATATTGCTTAATTCTAACAGTAACAAATTTTAGCAGTGTAACATTAATGCAATATATACAATTCTTCATGTGCATCCTGTATAAAAAACATTATTTGAATATAATAATTAAATTAGGTAACAATACTATTTTTCTAAAAATGTAAATACTAAATATATTTCCATATCAGCTGTATATAGGCCCTATACAAATTTATGTAGCTTTAGTCACTACAAAAAAATTCAATTATGTTCTCTGTACTTGTAATGATGAAAAAGCCTTTCTGTTCTTTTATCCACCCGAGAAAAAAGCATTATTACCTTTAGAGAAGAGGTTAAATAAGCTTTAAATAGTTTTAGCCACTCTGAAAACATGTTTAGATCATTTGTTTATGTAGTTTTAATTGCCTTTGGAAATGGAATTTGCTATATACAATGGGTGAACCTATGTTGGTGAGTCCATTCTGGAGTGGTTGAAGCCGTCTCTCCAATTTAAGAGTGGTTTATATATACCAATAAATATATTGTACTATTTATCTTAAAGAAAATAATGTTATTAATTTGTTATTTACATATCTCTGTACTTTTTATATTCCATCAATGAAGTGTGAGCATTGAATGGCTTTTGGAAGAATTCTTTGGTAAAAACAGATGTCCAATCCTTAAGGGCCATAAATCACTTTCAGGTTGATTAATATGCTGATCAGTATCTAAGCTTCTGTGTGTGTCTATATATATATACACACACACATACATACACATGTGTATAAAGTTTTAAAGTGTACTCTATGTGTCTTATGTGTACATCTTAATAACTATCATATCTCCAGTGTTTGGCACCATTTACCATTAGTAATATATTAATTATTTCTGAAAATAAAACTTGTTAGAATTTCTGATATGTCAAAGAATGATCTCATTTTGAATTACTTGACACTGTCACAGCAATGCAAAGATCTATTAATGTTTACCATGATCACAAGCAAAATATCCTTTATTTGACACAGAATGTTTGATCTAGATGAATACTGCTCATTGTACTAAATTGACTATTGATGAAATCAATCTGGATGCATTTTTCTAATGTTCTTAGTTATATAATAACTTATACCAAAAGAGTTGCTAAAAATCATCAATAAAAACCAGTCTTAATTCTGAGTGATAGGCAAACCACAGAAAGCCTCTATGACAACTCTGCTTTAGGCCATCAGTTAGGTATCATCATCATGGTATTTCATTTGGCACCCTGGCCATGAAAGTGGGTTTTTCTTGAATTATTCCTTTTCTCCCCACAGCAAAATTCTTCCTGAATTCCCGAATTCTAGTTATTTTTGGATCCTGTGATTTCAACCATGAAAAGGTGCCGACCTAAGTTTAAGTTCAAGTCAAAATCAATGACAATACTAAATAATTCGTTTAAAAAAAATTAAAACTCTAGTTCCATCCTAATAACATACTCATTATGCAAGCATTAATCTTCAACCGCATGAATACTTAATCCAAGAACTTGCTGCTTGTGTACCAGTCATGGTCCTTCCAGCCAGATCAAGTCCACCTTGCCTAGATTTCCTAACAGCCACAGGACAGAAAGACACTTCACCTGCCACCTCTGACTTTCTTCACGGCTCTGTGGCCTCTAACTCATCTCTTCTCATTGACTTATTTCTGCAAACATAATTTAAAATTAAACTCGTTGAAACAATAAAAACTCACGTGTGGGGTTGAAGGGGAACAGAAGTTCCCGAGCACCCCAGTTGGGAAGGACAGACAAACATGAAGTTTGTTTTCTCTTCCTTCAAACTAAATTACTGTAATGGTTAGTTTGTTTTTTTAACCCAAAGTGCACAAGTATAAAAATATTTTGTTGGGCTTCTTTATGGACATCATGTTACAGAAATTTTAGTTCCTGCTGTAGAACTATTTTGTTTTTCTAAGTTACTTTATATTTTAAATTTAAATTAAGGATAATAAAGAAACAAGAACATTGTCGTGTTCTCAATACTAGAGTAATAGTGAGGGATCTGCATCTCAAATGTCACATATCAAATTCTCATATAATAATGCAACTATTTATAGAGCTACCCTTATTCATGATTGGTTCAGGGTGTGCTGCACAAGTCAGAATTCATTCATTTTCCTTTACAAATACAATTCCCAAATCTATATCAAACTGAGCATCTGTAGGATAAACCTGAAAGTTGCATTAATGGCTACAATCCCCTGAGAGGGATGTGTGTTGCAATGTAGAAAGAGAGAGAGAGATATGCAGATAAAAAATCAGTTCAGCATTGCAGCTGGTGAACATTTCTTTTTCAAGAACAAACAGATTTCAATCCAAAAAACAAAATTAACAATAGTTGTTGAGGCAACTACCTTATCCCATACTTCATAAATATTTCACACATAGGAAGCAAATTTAGCTGACATTTAGCAGGGAGTTTGACCTTTTACACTTCATTAGAGCTCCTTGTTGCAAGCAATTCATTCTGAGTATTGAGAGCATCGGGCTATTTTCCTGCAAACTCAATTGATTACTACTGAAACAATTATCAATCAGTTTTCTGTGAATGGTCACATTATTACATGAGATATTTATATATTGATACAAGCAAAAGTACCCATCCCTAGTGAAGGAAAAAGTTTTAAGTAAATCTGTCAATTTAAATTATTTCATGGACCTCAGAAAGGTTAATTTTGTTGCATTTTTAGTTTCATTCAGAGCCAAAGCTCTGAGTTACTTATATCGCCCACTGTAAAAAATAATTACTGAACATTTCAGACATTGCCAGGGTTTCTTCCTTTGCCCATGTATGGATTGGTGTGAATTTTCCTCGGTTGCTCCAGTCTTTTATACCCCCACTGAATTGCCCTTGATGATATTTGTCTCATGACACTCTCCACCTACCTCAATGCACCATTTATCCTGGTACTGTATATAAGCACGTTACTCAGATAATATTATCTTTTTTTCTCGACAAAGCATTCACTAATGGGTTTCTCAGTATTACGATTGCTGGAGATACTTTGAGCATTCTTTGTGTTACCCAGTTGATTTTCGGAAATTTTAGATTTTTTTTTTCAATTGACAAAGCCTGTATACGGTATGAATTCTTGGATTATAATTTCTGGCACATAGGCAAATCAGGTCTCTCCTATCCCACCTCTGATATCCAGCATCACACAACAATCAGGGGGAGGTGGGTTGCTCTAAGATGAGACTGTCAGTGATCTTATTTGTAGTGAGATGGAGACATTTAGTTTGATGGCGATCCTGGACATTCTGGAGGGAATTTTTATTTGCTTTTTCCTGTGCTTTCTGTTATTCTGTCGACTTGTCAGTCCTCCTGTGGGACAGTGGTAAGTTTACAGACTTCCATTGCTGAAATCCGGGGTTTGATTCCCTATAGTGGACATGGCAAATAGCCCAATGTTTCTTTGCTCTCACAAAGCAAACTTACTGGACAGTCTTTCAAAGAAATAAGAAATGGAGGTCACTTTGAGAAAAGCTGTCTCTGATTTTTTTTCTTCAGTTGGTCCATCAAGAATGTGATGTTTTGTCTTTTATTTGTCAGTTATTTTTGAGCCTGCACCTTACTTGATGGCTGAAAGGTCTGGAAGCAAATATTTAGTTTTCTCCCCATCCACGGACCAATGTGGTTCATGCAGGGAGGTTTACTGCTCAGTTACGTGAAGGGACAGCAATGCCTTATCAGCCACGGTTGTTGGAACTACATGATTTAGTCTGGTGGAAGTATATTCTGACTCTCAAATAATACATATGCTCCTCAAAATTTGGGGCTCTAAGGTGGAGTTTGTACTTAACCTGAATAGATTAATGTCCCTTGGTGGGACAGCAGTAAGTCTATGGACTTCCAACTCTAACTTCCAACGTGTTGTTTTCCTAACATTAAACTTTGTTGGAAGACTCTCAGAATCACTAACTTCATTGATGATGTGCTGGAACCATTGTTAGCATTTACATTGGTTCGATTGCAGGCTTCTATATTCATCCCTGTTGGCATCTCGACTTTCATTGGCTCCAACAGAGGGTCATAGTTCTGGTCCTATTTGAGGGTTCCGACCCCGTCCCTCGATACATTGGTACCCAGAATAGATTCTGTCCATATCCAAGAGTTCCACTCAGTTGGAATGACCCAAGTGGCATCAGCATCTCTGGGGGCTTGGTTCCGAGAATTTCTGGATGTATGGTAACTTTAACCATGGAATTTTGGGCACTACAAGTCCTTAGTCAGAATTAGTCATACAGTTGTCAGAACATCACACCCAGATTCTACTTTTGAAAACAACTGAAGCAGGTTTCATTCTCAGAGTTCATACATCTGTTCTTCTTCCAACTCAATATGTTGCAGTCTGGGTTTTCTTTCTTTTCATCACTTATCTCAGTTGGACTCAGCTGACTTTAATCCAGCTCTACATTGTAGAATGGGAAGTTTAACTCATACTCACCTCTCCTTCTCCTACTGTATGGATGGTTCTTTCTTTTTTTGGAATGTGGGCATCACTCAAATCCCTAATGCCTTTGGGATGAGCATACAAGAGATCCTTTCAATGGTTTTTGATTCACTGGATTCCCCAGTTTCTTTATTCAGGATCATTCTTTGATCTTGAGAGGTCAATATATTGGGACAATAATAAGATATGTGTTCCTCTGCTGCCACTTCATTCAGAGATCCATCTCTTTATAAATGTCTCGCTTCAGGGATTGGGTGCATATTTCAATAGTCAGGAATTTCAGGTTTTACGCACACATGAGGAGGTTTACCTATACAACGTTTTAGTCCTTCTTGTTCTTTAAGAGGTGATGCCTCATAGTCTGGGCTTATTAGGGGAAAAAATTGTTGAGCTTCACTCCAACAATTTCACGATGGTGTCTTGCATTTCCCGTCAAGGGGGCACTTGGGCCAGGACTCCTTGTTTTCAACCTTGGATCTCCTTTCTTGGGACCACTCCTGTCATATCACCCTACTTAGCTTGCCATGTTCTTCTGGTGATGGCTGTGGTAGCAGATCAATTGTTTTGACCCAAACAGATTCTCTCAACAGAATAGATGGTCCATCGCAAGAATTTCTGTTGGATTGGCTTTCATTTTGAAACACTGATGATTGTTGGGTTGACCACTCATTGGAACACCCAACTACTAGCAATTTGGTCTCCAGTACCTCACCTTTGGGCTTTGGCAATGGATGCATTTGATCAGGATAGGAGTGGATTACAACTCTAGGCCTTCCCTCCAATTCATATGTTACCCACAGTACTAACTATGATTTGTTGAAACCCATTGCCGGGTCCTGTTGATTGCACTGGATTGGCAGCTACACCCAGGTTTCTGCTTCTGCGGTACCTTCAGCAGTGCTTACCTGTTCACCTCTTTGGCCATCTCTGTGAAGGCAGTCATGATCTGATATTGTAAACCTGGCTATCCAGAAGCTCATGCTGACCTTGGCCTCCATATCATTTAATGTGGCTGCTATACCCAGCCACACACTCCTAAAAAGCCTTGAACATGTAACTTTTAACTTCACACTTTAAATAGTGTGCTTAGTTACATAGATTTTTTAAATCAATAAAATACATTTCTTCAAGTGAAATAATGCAATATTGCAAATTATGATCTAAATAAGTAAATAATTAATTGTTGATTAGTGAAAATGATACAAAAGACATGTTTGCAAGTTTGTTTTAATATCTAGAGAAGTGTGTTAAAGAAGTGACTCTAAGAATCTGAACTAGAGATAACATGATTTATTTTTGTAGATTGTCGATCAATTTTAATTTATACTTTGATGAAGATGCAAGCTGTCACTCAGAGCCGACAAAATCCTTGAAGCCTGCAGAAAGAGAAACTTATAACAAATCACCATTACTCTGAAATTGAGAACATATGTAACAGTGTTTTTGTTTCTATAATTTTTTATTATTATTCATTTAAAATTTAAGTATAAAGTTACTTAGGAAAGTAAAATAATTATATAAAATAAATTCATATTTCTCTGGCTTATGTCCATAAGAAAGCTGAAACAAAAGCTTTTTATACTTGAAATATTTTATTATTAATTTTAATGATTTCTAAACCATTATTTTTACTTTGAACTTGAGAGAATTAGTTGTTTAAATTCTATATTAAATTATTATTTTTTGTCTGTAATTCCTAATAATTATTATTTTTTTACTTTTTCTTTAGTTTGGTTAAACAGTTGAATTTGAATAAAAGAAAGTTATATGAATGAAAATACTGCATACACTAAAAAAAGTTGCTCAAAAATGTATTTCTAAATTTCTTTGCTTCATTTTTGAATTGTATAAACATCAAGTAGAAGAACATTTACAAATGTGATCAATAGTTAACTTCTATGGTGTATTGAGCAGTATTTATGCAGTTCTATTTATAAAACAGATAAAGTGAAGGTAAGTGTTGGACAAATTAAATAGAGATTACAAATATATACTGTCATCTTCCTGAGATTGCCTTTCTGACAATAGGATTTTAAAATCTGATTTAAATAATGTGCTCTTTGTTTGGCCTACTTATAACTTTTTAAAAGTTATAACAAACCAATCCTTAGTTTGAAACCTGGCATTGCAATTGACCAAAAATAGGCTTTAAAGGCAATTTTGTGACATAGTTTTATTTTACACAAAATTTGAAAATAACTGTGTTAGCATGATAGAATATATAGTTGGAAAGTCTAGTTTTGCAGTGAAGTAATAAGTATTTTTACAGTTGTTTTATGTTCAAAGTAAACAGTTGGATGGTCTTCAAGTTTTTTCACAAGTACATTTTTCTGCAAGATGCCAATTTACTATGCTAATGATATGATAAAAATTTCACGCTGTGTTTTTAATTTATATATGCATGATATTAATTTATTCTGAAATCTATTCTTAAGGTGTAACCTCTAACAGAAAACAAAATGAAGTCCTGGGGATGATTAATAAGAATTATCCTTAAAAGTGCCTCTATTATGAAAACAAAAATATATTTGTAGAGATTGAATAGCTCTGCTTCATTAACATGTACGTGCATGTGTTTATATCAAGCAATCTACATAGAAATGCCATAGCTATTCAGATAGATACATTCAGTACATTGACCTCCCCAAAGTGTTAGTTACCCATCAAATGGAATGACTGGAGGTGGGGCTTTTATTTGGTCCTTTTACTTCACTTGGACCTTTCTATCCCTAAATAAAGAAATCATGACAAAATACTTTAATTACAAATCATTGTAAAAGTGTAATGATACCCAAAGTATTATCAGTTTATTACTAATACAGAATAAATTTTAATTATATTTGTTCTTATTTTAGACCTAAAACATGCTTATTTAAGGAATGCTACTAAGACTAGTACAATATTCAATGTGTTACCATTCTTAACAGTAACCATTTCACAATCATATGTTTTTGGAACAAATGGAAAACAAATATCCCAAGCAGTCATTCAGCATTTATGAGTATTAGATCGGGTGTCACTGCACTTCTTGGATGGATTGCTTATTAAAATGTTTTGAATTTACTTGAAGAAAGGGATGAATGTATATTTAAGGACTAGCTGCAACCCGTCAAACATTTGCAGTAGCTTTTATGCTCTTTGCTTGAATTTTCCTTATTCTATCATTTTTCATGCACGCCATTTAATCAACACTTTCTTGCAGGCATTATGTGTTAGACCAATAAATTCTGGTTGAGTTGAAAAATTTTTATGTGGTCAGACAAACAAACTCACTTAGATGTAACTTTATTTAATAAAACTACACGTATGTAACTTTGTTTAACAAAACTACATCTAAAGTAAACAATAAAGTAAAGTAATGGTGTTTATAATTGTGTACAGAGTATGAAACAGTTAAGAACATTTAGTGTATGACATGGTTTAGGAGTTGAAACAAAGAAACTCATGAAAACAAAGAATAAAACCTGTAGTAAACAGAAGCAATTAAAAGGTGTTTATAGCAGTCTATGAAACAAACCAAAGCTAAATTATTGAAAAGTAAAGTAAATGTAAAGTTGTAATGAAGACAAACATAGCTGAATATGCAGAAATGGCTGAGTGCATGTTCACGAAGTGATAAGCATATGGTTTTGAACAAATTGTGCATGCATATTTTAGACCTAAATAAGTCAAAAAAGCCCATAGAAATTATATTTTGTGTAATATTAATTTTTGGGGGGAAATTACATGTGGGTTTAGTGTTGTTTGTGTGAAATACTTTGCAAATAAAATTCTAAAGCTGAAATGAAAGCCAGTCATTATGTGATGACAACAACATTGTTATCATGTACCATACTTGTTGCACTGAAAAGTTTGACTAAGCAAAAAACAGGTAAGGTGATTCTGAATAGAAAACCAATATGCAATCTGGACTCCTCAGACAAAGTCCTTTCTGAAGATATGGGACTTTTAACATTTGTGAGAAAAGTCCCTGACAGGCAAATGCAAACATATTATTTATACAGATACCAAGATATTTAACCCATTAACTGCGGATGATGGATATTTCTGTCATTGAAGTTCTATGGCTCAGCTGTGAATGATAGAAATATCTGTCAGTTGCATATATATAACTATAACTCTATGCGAATGATGAAAATTACCGTCTTATTGTGATTGATGGCAACTCAGTTTTATCTGTGAGTCAGAAAATGACAACTGAGCTGCTCCTGTCGCAGTTAATGGGTTAAGTTAGCAAAGTATCTAAGTGGAGTGAATCAGCACCCAACCTTTCCAGTAGCTGTATGTCTCTCTCCACCCTCTCTCTATATATATATACTGTTTAGTAAGAAGCAGATTTACATATCAACTAACATACTACATCAATCAATATGAAATAGTGATTGATACCACTTAAGAACTGGACTTCTGTGCTCCTCAGAAGATCCATCTAAAAACTGCTAACATTTGTGCTTAATTTAAAAAATGCAGATACTTGTAAATAATAAGTTCTATTTTTAATGAATATATGATGCAGTATATCTATTACAATACGTAAACCATTGTAAAATTGTCAAGAATGTTTGAACCATTCCAGAATAGGCTCAACCAGCACATCTAGTAATTTTCAGTAAGACTACAAAAAAGGTGTTTTCCATTATCATAAATTCATAAGAAGAGCTAGGCAGTTAGTGGAATTTGCTAATCAATTTCTCTTCAGGCTCATTAATTGATTCTATTCAACTAACTGATTGTTCTCACATGAGAATAATCTTCCTATTTTCAGCTTGTTTTGGTTTCATTTAAGACATTTTCAAATTACCTTTTAAGCAAAATAACTTAGGATTAAGTTACTTTTTATTCTGAACTGTTTTACATAAATATGTATCATGTATGTAATAAAGTACTAAACCTGTAACATGCTGAAATTGTGATTAATAGCATTCTGTGGGTTTCTTTACAAATTTCTACATTACTACTGAACTTTTGTTGATGAAAATAAATATTGCTTCATGATATTTTTAAAAACAACTTTTTATATAATGTTAATAAACTTTATTACTCTAAAAAACAACCACAAAAATAAAAGATTTAAAAAACATTTCTAGTTTTGGCATAGGCCTACATCAGGTATCCGTTCATTGAATATGCCTTTAATTTCTTAAAAGAATATCATATTTCAAAATGTATCGAAGAATGTGAGAGTTTTGACCAACAAAACTAATTTTAATAGAAAATAATAAATCAGAGTTTGCTAGATGTAGTAATTATTTGAAACATTTTTTCAGACATATAGAAAAAAAAAAATATCGCCAGGAAGGTTTGACCATTAATATACAGGATGATTGTAAAGGAAGTTTTATAGTTCAACATGCCATATCTTACAAATGGTAAGGTATAGAAAGGTAAAATTGCACAGGGATGTTAAGAGTATCATACAGGTGCAAATATCCCAGTTGTCACATGTTCACATCAGGAGTGCCACTATAACCTAATTTATGATCAATCACAGCAACTGTTTGTCTAGCCAAGTTGGCAATTTGAACAATAAATAGTTGCAAATTTGTAAACCCCAAGTTGAAGTATTAATTCAAAGCATAGAAATAAAGTTTGACAAGGTGTTCAATAATGATGATTCGATTCTTTCGGCATGTTTTCATTCTAGCTTCAAACTCTCCTGGCTTCCAGAAAACGACAAAAAATTATTGCAAAGATAGAAGAACACACAGCACAATATGGATCAGAATCCATTGTTTTTTAGCTACAACATAGCGGCTCATAGAATGACTCTGAGTTTTTTTTTTTTATGTACAAACTTTTAGCTCATAGCTTCATCTCTTGACCAATTTGAGATCTAATTACAGCCACGACTATTGAGGATTTCTTCTTATTTACAGTACACATGAAACATAAAATACATAACTTAAATCTGTTAGAAATAATGAAAATGCTTAAAGTACTGTATTTAAATAAAAAACAGCTGTTTGCCTTTTAGAAACACACTGAATTTGGTCAATCAAAGGCAATCAACATTTGGTAATTAAATCTATATTGCCCAACTTAATACTTGCAAATCTTATTAATTGTGATTTGTTAAAATTCTAGACTTTCACTTATGAAACCAGTTTGGAAATTTATTTTATGAATGATTTTTTAAAAATGTAATGTAAAATGGCATCTATGTGACAGGTTTCTCCTGTTGAGATAACACTGCTATTAGATTAATGAAACTCAGATGTGTGGTGAGAAATATAGCAAGATTTAGTACTTAAGTCATTTTTAAAATAAATTTTCATTCGAAAAACTAAGAATTGGTTTTATAAGATGAAGTAATGAATCACTTTATATTGAGAAGAATAAAAAATGGTGTATTTTCATTCTCCTTTGAAAATAATAGTGAAACATTTGCTTATATTTTCCAAGTTTTTATGTTTTGATCTTCATACCTTATGGTGACATAGATAAATGCAAGGTGCATTTGGGGCAGGATGTTTATGCCAGTTTTATAACTTCTATGAATCTTTGTAGAAAATGCATGAATTTGATGAGTGATCTCACTGACTTTTTTCTTTAGACTAGAAGAAATGTTTCACAAGGGTGGTGATGGGCGACCAAGGGGGTTTGGTTTTGGAAGTTTTACACTAGGAGGAAAAAAACCAGAACCTCAGCTTAATCAGAGCCCCCTTGAATCTCATAGTCTCTCTGCTGTGCCACCTCCAATGGTGAATAAGCATGGATATGCTGGACTACAAGCTATCACTCAGAATGCTATGGCAGCCAGCTTTGGACTTCCTCGTAAGCGACCAAAGACTGAAGAAGAGTAAGTATTGAAGATACAGTATTTATGGTATGTTGTGGTACAGAATGAATTATCGTTTGAGGGACATGGTTTGGCAAGAGGGCATAAATAGGAAAGTTTTTACTATCGGATATCTTGCTTTGAATGATATGTTTTGATAACAGTGTCTCAAAACATAATATTATAGTACAGGACTATACTGTGTGTTAGATCTCCCCTTAGTTATTATGTAATTTTTATAAATCTTGTGTTTTTTTGTACTTATTAGTTTATATGCAGTGAAGTGATTGAGTAAGTTATTCAGCTTTTCCTTTCTCTAGTGCACTTGGCGGATGAATTTATTAAATTATAGTTATTCATTATAGGCCGTGTATTTTGTTTTACCCACCATCATGCCCCAAGTTGAACAAAAAATGCAGATTGGCTGACTAATGAATGAATAATTGCTGTAATGGACTTAAAATAAGACACTAAACTCGAGCGCTTTCGAATAGTTGACTATTCTTCTTCAGGAGAACAAAGGACAGTCAACTATTCAAAAGCGCTCAAGTTTTGGGTCTTGTTTTAAGTCTATTACACTTTATATGTGATCCTTTGTGCTAACTCTTTCATCAAAAATGAATAATTGCTGTCAAATTGTTATCAGTGCTATAAGTGTAGCTACTAAGTTAGCCACCAATTTTGATTTCATTCCTTTAAGTTGCACACTCAGTCCTGTTTTTGCTGTACCTTTTTTTCACACCTAAGGTGTTTTTAATTAGATACACTTTTCCAGAATTGACATTGGACAATTTAGTATTGTCTCGCGTGTTTATATGTGTGTTTACACAGTGTTGGGGACTTAAGTTGTATCTATAACTATACAGTTACTCAGACGCTTTATAACCATCCGAAGAAAATTAGTAATTGTAACTCATTTTATTTATTAGACAAATGCATACTTAGCCAAAGTTAAAAACTTGGCATTATTTAGATATCCTTCCAGTAGCTTGAATTTATAGTCAAATAACATAAAAATTAAGTAACATCAATTTATTTTATAAAATAAAACTTTTTATTGTTATAACTTTATATTAAGTTTGTAAATCATTAGGGAATGAATAAAACTAAAACTAGAAAGTCTGTTCAGATAATACAGCAATATTTTGTTACAAAGTAATAACAATGTATAACTTCCTCACAATAGATGTAGTAATTTTTCATTTTTACAATGATGTTATGATACCAGTAGACTTTTAAAAGTTAACTGTGTAACACTAACCAAATTCTCAGTATTTTTTACATGAAAAAAGAGACTTCTTCTTTAATAAGCTAAATAATCAAATAAAGATAAAATAATGTTATTGTATTCTGTAAATGATTAACTCTGGCTATAATTTGGCAATTTCAAAACTTACATCTTTATACATATTAATGGATTGATATTAAGATAAAAACAGTAAACATTTAAAAATTTAGGAAAATTTATAGCATTGGTAAACAGGATGCTAATAATTGATTAGTTTACATGACACTGATCAATATACTCTCTGCTCATAGATAATCTATTATATATATATATTGATTAATATATTAAATTGCCCAGCTCTACAACTAACACAATTGAGAATTATACTTTCATGCTAATTGTTGAATGGAACATAAAATCTTTACTTGCTGTAATCATTTTAATACATGAAATAAGCATTAATCAAAATAGAATATTAGAAATTTAGCATTAGAAATTATTTGAAACATCTTTACATCTCATAACCTTTTTTATAAATAAGCAAGTCATACTGAAATATGTAGATAGTTCACTGCAATGAGCAGGCAGTTTTAATGACAAAATAAAATTATGAAGGTCTTTCTTCAATGGATTACAGTCTTTATTTTTTATTCAATTTAATTAAGTATTCAACTTTCTCAAACAGGAATTTATTGTTGCTTTCTGAATATAAAGCAGAGTTGTAATTAGAATTAATGATAAGCCTGCAAATAGGATATTATTAAAATGTAAAATGTTTCAGATTCAAATACACTTGCTTAATCATTTACACGTATTGAAAACATTTTTCTGGAACAAGTATATAGTGTAATTTAAATATTGATATCTATATACATGTTTTATTTACATAAATATTGCAAAATATTATCACTATGAAATATTAGAAAAAAATAAACTGTTTGCTAACTGTTATACAGATATTTTGAGCAAGAAGATGATGAAGAAAACAACAGTAATTTGGCTTACATCCCTGCTCCCGGAAGTCCAACCTTGATGGAGGAAAAACAAGAATCAGATTCTGATAGTGAAGAAGATCCACTTGATGCTTTTATGGCTGGCTTGGAGGTGTGTGAAGATAGTTATTGTATTTGAAGTAAATTTTTTTGTAAATCTCCTGGAACTATTGTGCTGTTAAGTCTAATTTTTATTTTTTGAGTAAGTATTTGCTAGAAGACTATTTTTGCTGAATGCAATTTATTAGACTCACAACCTGTAAAATAAAGTAGCACTTTAGTTCTAGAAACAGGGTTTTCATTAAGTAAAATAATGAAAAGTTTTAAACCCTTTTCAGTTTGCCTCAAAAGGTTTTGGGGACATATGGGGGAGGGGTAGACCAGTTTTACCCATGATACGAATAAAAATTTAGCTGGCAAAACCTATAATTTGTTGTTTCTTTTAGAAATGGATATCTTGTCCTGTTGTTTGCAAGAG
This sequence comes from Limulus polyphemus, assembly GCF_000517525.1. Classification (NCBI taxonomy): domain Eukaryota; kingdom Metazoa; phylum Arthropoda; class Merostomata; order Xiphosura; family Limulidae; genus Limulus; species Limulus polyphemus. The sequence continues at coordinate 1,022,793 of NW_013665736.1, read as the reverse complement.
TAAATGTTAGTTCAACACCGTGCAAACACTTATTATTTTGTATTGTTACCAAACAACAAGTATGGTTTAGATGTTCCATTTCAGCAGAGGCAAAAAGTTATTTGTATTGACATTGTAATTGACTACATTCTCGGTAGTTTCCAGTACAAAATATGAGATGCACTTTATGTATTTACAAATCCCGGTTCTAACCAATCAAAAAATTAATAGCTGGAAGTAAAGGAGGGGAAAGGCAACCAGTATGAATGAACAAGTGTTATCCAATTATTCTTCAATATTTGTTGGATGTCCCTTTATGAGTATAAAATGTTTGCTGGATGTTTTCACTTAAGGACATGAAAACAGTCTGGCATGATGGTTTAAATGAGTTTTGTGTGTGAGAATTCTCAATAAAATTGCATGGCTGTTCACTGAAAACCCACAAACATCCAAAATGTTAAGTACCATAAGCAGCTGTATTATAACTATACAAATTTAATTTTTTCACATCACCCCCTCAAACCCCCTGAGTATGTGCATGACATCTTATTTGAAAGTATTAACATATTTTTTATCTTCACATCTAGCACATGAGTGGGCATAGTTTATTGTTCCTTTGTGTGATTAAAGAAATACATTTTCATGTGAAAGACAAAAACAAATTTTTATCTTTTTCATGATTGTTCATCATTTTCTTTACATAAAAATTTTCTTATTGTCTTATTTAACTTATCATTTAAGATTTCATTTGAAATGAAAAACTTTGTTTATTCATTAAAAATATGAGCTACATTACAAAAGTGTAATTTTTCTCTAGAAAGAAGTGGAGAAAGAGAAGGAGAAAATTGTTGAAACTGAAGAAAAAGACAAATTACAGGCAAAGTAAGTATAGTTGTTTTATGTTAAATGACATTTGTCTTGCAGTAGACATATAGAAGATATATCTATTGTCACTAAAAAAAAAGAGTGAAATTCTTGTTTTATTTTGTATCGTAACCAATAGGTTGGGTATAAACAACTTGCTTCGGTAATGAAATGACCTTAAAGTTATTACTTAAAATACTCAAATTAGGAATAGGTGTTTAGATAAATTAATGGAAAAAACTTTTGAAAAAAAAATATACTAATACAAAAACTAGGAAACTAGTTTTGACACTTTCATGTGTTTTCTTCAGTCCTATAGAGTTTTTTTTATAATAGTTTTATTTTTGTTAGTTTAATTAACATACATGGTGTTGTGTACTTTACTCATCAAGTATGAAAATACTAATGCATTAAACATATGTGAATGGTGTTGGTGAACCAGTCCAGTTTCTGTGAACCTATACATAGCAATGATTTCTGTAATTCCAAATTTACTGTCTGTTTATAAACATTACAAGTATATTGCACACAAAAAATCAAAATTTTTATTAAAGATTTGTCTGGGAATATTCTGAGTTAGTCTGACTTGAACTTTGACTAATCTGAGTGCAAGATAATTTTTATGTTAAGAATAAAAATACTTTTTTTTCATTTTACAGTTCTCATATTTTATTTGCATAACTTCTAGATTCTTCTAAATTAATATCAGAAGCCTTTTTTTCATAAAAATGTATATTTAATATCTGTTTTTTTTCTACCCTAACACTAACTGTAGTGAAATAAACAATCTAGGGTAAAATAAAAAAGTTGAAAAATACAAACTCTAAATTACCTTTTTTTTTTCTTTATAGAATGAATGGATATTCTAACAGACAGTTACATACTCTTTATTCTAACACCCAAAACTAGTAGATATTTCAAATCTTGGTTCACCTAGTTTTATTGCTTTAAAGTTGAGCTTAGACACTCTCAGAGTACACTGGAAACCATTTATAGCTGGACAGATTTGTGTGAAAAAAAACGATGGAGTTACGAGAATGAAACAGTCAAATTACAAATATCTCGTGTCCCATATACAAATGTATATTAGGATATTGAGTATCTTTAAAAAGTTATTTCATTTTATTTCATTTAAGTTTTGGTACTTAACTTTATAAATTTCTAGTTTGTGAATTTTGGATACTTTTATAACAATAAATCAAAAAATATTTATAAAAATCAAGATATTTAGTTCTGACAACTTAGACCTTTTGCTGTCAATGGACATGGCACTGTATTCCTTTTTTTTGTAATGATATTGCTGGTCCCAAATATTATTTATGTTTATTTCAAGTCATACAGTTTAAAACACAAAATAATACTATGCACATAATATAGAGAGTCCTAAAACTACAATAATTGAATTGGCTTTCTCTTGTATTTGTTTAGAGCATAAAACTGATTCACACCCAGCACACTACAAGCAATAATATAATCATAGCTTCTCCCCTTGCCCACAGTTCTAATTTAATTAAAAAATATTTTTTATACGATATTAACACTGTGACAGTAGTACTGATGAGTTGTATTTAGGAAAATTTATAGCATTGGTAAACAGGATGCCAATAATTGATTAGTTTACATGACACTGATCAATGTACTTGCTACTCATAGATAATCTATTATATTTATTGATTAATAGTACTGATGAGTTGTATTTGGGTGCTTTTTCCAAATTCATGTTTAACTCTTTCCATATGGGTCACAGGTGAAAGGCCATGTCATCTTTTTTTTTGACTTACATTGAAACTACTATTACATTAGTTTATGTCAATAAGTTGGGTATCAAACTGTAGATTATAATTCAAATTTTAGAACTATATATTACTCAATTTGTTAATTTAAAAGTAAATTTTAAAAGAAACACAGATAAACATCGATTTTTGTGTGTCACATGGTATATTGAATGCAGCACTGGTTCAAATTAGATGTATGGGAAGTCAAAATACTAAGTCTATAGTTTTATACGAATTAGAAACTCAAATTACCGATATTGACAAGCTAGAATGTAAAATAAGAACATCTTATCTTTTCTGTTTCTAAGATATTGCTCATGTAATAAATCAAACACAGTGGCACCCTGTGCACCTCTTTCAATTTTTGGAAATGCTCCCTTATATACACTTATATATATGACACAAGTAACCAATTGGAAGCTCAGAATGTCCCCTAGTTGCTTTCTCTGCTATTTTAATGGGCTTGGACTCCATTTCTTTCTTTTGAACCAATATTTCAAGGAGGTAGGGTGTGTCTTTTGTCTGCTCGAAATTTCATATTTCTTTAGACTAAGATACATCTTAGTTACTAAGCTTGATAAGTTATAGTGGAATTCTATGGTATTGATGTAGTAATTTGATTTTTTAGCTATTCAAATGTATATATATAAAACCTTAAAATATTTTGTTTCATATTCTCCATGTGCAAAATATTTAAAGGCTTAG
>NW_013665736.1:1017242-1019113 GCF_000517525.1 Limulus polyphemus | reverse complement strand
ACATATATAATGTATAATAATTGAAAGGTAATTGTGCCGCATCATTGTAACTTCTGTATTGTTAGCCAGGCACAGCTGAAAGGTCAATATAATTCAAATAATAAATATATATATATAAATGTATAATGCTATGAGATTTAAGCTATTTAGTCTAAACAGTTATGTTTTTGTGTTATAATCTGTAGTCATTCTTGAATGAAAAAGGCATAATTTATATTTATTTCCTAATTTTTTTAACATGGCTATGAGATCTGTCAAATTGATCAAACCTGTACAGAGATTCGTTACAGAAAATAAGAAGATAAAATATAAAGGTTTTTCTTAAGAAACATTTGATAACTATTTGGACATTATAAAGATTTTACATGTGAAGTTTTGAAATTTTCTGACGTATAAAAGTATTTTTAATCTGAATATGAAATTACTTTGCATGATTTATAGGCAAGATGTGAAAAGAAGAAAAAAAAGGCATGAGAGAAACATTGCCTTACAAACCTTATGACTTAATAAAAAAATGTGACATTTTGCGTATTAAAACATTGTAAAGTTTACTGATAATCTGCCAAATTTCTTTAACATTCGCTAACTGATTTAAAAGTTATAGCATTAAAACTATAACAAGCACAAAATGATTACGAGGTCGGTCCCAGGGACCAAGTCCGGGTTGAAAGAATTAATTTAAGTACAATATCTAAACTGTTTTCCTGAGTTTCCTGTTAAATAAAAACTTCTATAAGTAATTTATACAATAAAGCTTTTAAAAAATATTTTGACATTATCAGAACTAGAATGTTTTGTGCTTATATTTTCATATTATATTCTTTGCAGTTTTTGAGACTTACTTCCTGTTTAAAGAGAGTTAGATCTAAAGGTTTTAAGTAGTTTAATATGAAATCAATTTTATTATGAGTAACTATATCAAAAGTTGAGAAAGTATCAATAACAAAATAATGAATATTTGCTGTAAATTTTTTATCAATGCTGTAAGTGTAGCTACCAGTTTGGCCACCAATTTTAATTTTATTCATTTAAGTTGTACGCTCAATCCTTTTTTTGGCCACATCTTGTTTTCATACCTAAGGTGTTTTTAGTTAGATATCTTTAGCAGGTGTACAGTTTGTTTCTTTGCTTTTTGAAAACATTTTTGGCCACATCTTGTTTTTATACCTAAGGTGTTTTTGGTTAGATATCTTTGGCAGGTGTACAGTTTGTTTCTTTGCTTTTTGAAAACATTTTGATTCGTTTTTATAACTTAAGTGTTGTAATAAATAAAATAATTTCTGTCCATGGTATGGATAAAAAGAAATATATTTTAGGTTATTCACTAATTTCTATTTATAGAAATGTTCAAACTTAGTGAATAACCTAAATCATTGATTGTATACACACACTAATTAAAAGCTAATCATCACCTTAAAACATGGAAAAGAAATTAGTACAAATGCAATGTCCATAGAAATGTAACTTAGTGTTTAGATATTTTAATATTACAAAGAATGATGGATTGGAATGATTTGAGACTTCCTTTTGTTTTACATTATGGCTCTTTTAACACTGTAGGGGGGTTCGAGATGACATAGAAGAAGAAGATGATGAAGAATCTTATTATCGATACATGGAGGAAAACCCTAATGCAGGGATAGATAAGGAAGACAGTGATCAGGAATTAGAATATGATGAAGATGGAAATCCAATTGCTCCTCCAAAGTCAAAGGTTTATCAGAATTCTTGCTCTAGCATAATGAAATTGTACTTACAGCTGTCGCATTTATCAGTCTCAAGGGAAATTGAGAAAGTTTAAGGTCTAGTGGTCAATTGCATCATTAATTTACTGTCTTGTTTATAAATATTCAGCCAAGTTAAAAATGTTT
>NW_013665736.1:990848-1017160 GCF_000517525.1 Limulus polyphemus | reverse complement strand
AAGTTTAAGGTCTAGTGGTCAATTGCATCATTAATTTAGACTGTCTTGTTTATAAATATTCAGCCAAGTTAAAAATGTTTAAACCACTTGTCAGTGGTATTACTTATATGTGTTCTTAAACTTACACACATCATGGCATAAAACATAACCTGAAATACATTTCTGGAGACAGTACCACAAGTCTAGCATAGACATTGGTATTAAACATTAGTTAGCATCAACACAGTTCATTACAAAACTAATGTGCCATATGAAAAAAAATGAAGACACAAGAAAATATTATGTAAGATTGCATGTGGTGGGTATTTGTAATAAAAACATTAAGTTGATTAAAAACTATTTTAAGTTTCAAACTAAAGACAAACAAAATCCCACTTTTAAATGATAAAAGGAATATTTAGAAGTTATATGTAACAAAAATGTGTACTTGTAGACTTGTTATATGAAAAAGAAAAATGTAAACATGTGACTTGTGTCATTAAATTTTGCAGTTTTACTGGACATCTGAGTGCAATCATTGCTCTAGTGACATGATTAATAGTAACGTTTTTTCCCATTCACAACTTTGACATTAAATAAAACCAGTTTTTTAGTTTCTGTATTATAAATAATCCTATCTAAGAAGATACAAACATTTTCTGGTTAATTCTAAAATACAAAATGAAATCAAAAGCAGGTATTAGATTACTAGTTAGCCATGCCCCTTTGTTTACTACAGTTTGTTAAGCCTCTTGTAAAGTAATTTAGTTACTTCAACATTTGAAACATATAAAAGGACACTTGCTTAACAAAACCAGTGACTTTTGAAAACCAAAAAAAAATAAAAAAAAATAAATTTCACAAAAGTGCTAAAATAGGATTTAACATTTATTAAAAAAAAATAAATTCCTGTTTTATTTGATGATAATCTTAAAACTTACTTTGATTAGGCTATAGATAGCCCACGAGGATTTTATTTTCTAATTAGGACTTGCACTAATTCTGTTTTTGAACTCTTATGTATAACTAACTTTTTAGGGAGCTTTAAGAGTTTTGTGTTATTTTTTTAATTTTTAATAGTGTTGAAAAAATTATGTCTAGTGTTGTATGTACTATAGTCACAAATCTTCTTACATTTTTTATTGTTTTAACATATTGTAATTATCTAAAGTTTTGTAAAGTGCAAACACAAACATTAGCTCACATTTTATATGAGAGTACAAACCTCAACCTCTTTTAAGAAATATATGATTGCCAAATTGTAATTTCAATCACTTAAAAATGGATTAGAAACGTTTACTACTACTAAAACAACACATAACCTCTTGAGCTAACTTAATCTTTTCTGCATACTCCAAAGTTTCAAATATTAATTTTTTTAAGGTTTTAGTATTTAAAGTCTAATTTTATTCTATTTGACATCAGTACATAGATCCTCTTTCTGCAATTGACCATTCTACAATTCAGTATGCTGATTTTGCAAAAAATTTTTATGAAGAGCATGAAGATATTGCTCAGTTAACTCCATCAGATGTTCATGAGTTGAGGAAAAAGTTGGGAATCCAAGTTTCTGGTGCAGCACCACCAAAGCCAGTGACAAGCTTTCCACATTTTGGGTTAGAAGAAAGGCTAATGAAAGCCATTCGGAAATCTGAATATACTCAACCCACACCAATTCAAGCTCAGGTTGGTGTTTTTTTGTATGATTAGAACTATATAGTCATTACATATATAGTATCTCTAATACCAAGTTTATTATTAAAATATCAGAAAGCAACACTATTAAATCTATCACCATGGCTTGATCAAACTGCCCCTATCACTATCTTGTTTCAAAAAGGTATTTAAAAAATTCTGAATCTTCATTTTTCTGTGTCATGTGGTGCATCTGAGCTCCAAATTCTTTACTCTAGAATTTTCTAACTTCTAAAATAAACTGCTGCAGTTTCCAACCTGTTAGAAACACAAACCATTCATAATTACAAGCATGAACCTAAAATTTGAATCATCTTTATTTGCTGAGACAATAATATACTTGTCAAACCCACCAAAGAAGTCCCTCCTGTCCTTATCTGCTTTCGAAATTGTTTTGCTGATCAACTTTACATGGGTGTTGAACATATTTATGACGAATAGAAAGAGCAGATTCTCCTTCACATAAAACCTAAGATTTATTGTTTAGTTTTGGAAAAAAGGAGGTAGTAGAGAAAAAAAATGCTGGTCTGTATTGAGAAAAGTACTTGCTTCAAGCACTAATAGAATTTTTTTAATTTGCTTATAGCTTAATTAGAAGGCTGGATAAGCTATGGTAGTTTCGGGACATTCTATTCTTGTGAATGTTGTAGTTTTTGAATTTTAAATGGATTTGAAAGCTACATAAACTCTTTTTTTTTTTTTTTGTACAATCAACCTAGTGAGGAAAAGTGAGGTTTATGGCAGTTATTTCAACCAGTCGAGTTGTTAAAGAAAAACAGATGATGGTCTTCGGCTATGATCTGTTGTTGAATCAAACTTTCCTCTAGCCTAAAGTCAGGCAATAAAATTATAAAAAAACAGATGTGAAAAAGGATAACTGTTGGAACTGTGGAGATAAGTAATTTCAAAACCTGAGATAAATTATATATTCAAAGAAGGGGGGTATTGTTAATTTTATTTTTTAGTTTTCATCTTTTCATTTCACTGAACATTAATGATTTTGATACATTTGATTAGGATGAGGGTAGAGAAAATAAAAGGTAAAATACAAAATTTTAAGAAAAAAAAATGTCATTCTTAGCATGAAAATCACATTTTACTCAAGACTGACTCAGTAAATTCTCATTTAAATTCACAAACAAATCTTTAGTTAATATACTGTATCTAATATTTTGTGAATAACAAACTTGTTTACTAAGAGCTTGCCAAATTTCATGAAGATATACTTAATACATTCAGGGTTATAGTATGTATAGTTTCTTTGTTACAAAATAGTTCCATAAAGCTAGAATCATCCAACTTCATATTGAAAGTGTTAAGGCAAAATAATACCTATAAGAAAAGGGACAAATTGTAAGAAAGAATGCATGTGCTTGTTCTTAGGAATTGCATATGTATGTGATTCTTTCATGACACATCTAGTTGTTATCATTATGGTCTTAATGATTAAAATGCCATTGTTTTAATTCTGTAATGCTTTTGTACCAATTTTGAATCTCAGTTCATCATTATATATATATATGAATATTTTTGTAACTCCATCTTAGTTCTACAGAAGTAGACAGATTTAATTTATCATTTTTTAAAAATTTTATTGAATTTTAATTTGAAGAGATGTAATTAATAAATGTGATTTAAATATTTGAATTTTAATATTGTTACTGGTCATTCTATTTTATAAACTATACAATTGACCAAGGGTCTTCAAGTGGAGATTGTCTGAATAAGTTTATATATTGTAATGGAACTCTGTAGTCCTATATAACCTATTTTAAAACTTTTTTTTTATTCTTTCGTGAAGATGTTATCATGGTGCAAGCCATTGGTAGGTTTAACTCTCTCAATATGGGCTCGGTTAATTTGACTGACCACATGACCTTTTTATACTTGTTTAGAGTCTTTATAGATTTAATACTTATAACTCTCAATATGAAATTTGGCAGTCTTTCAGTTAACATTACAAGTTTTTCACATACAAAAAAATCATATTTTTAGTGAAGATTTGTCCATGAATATATTATTTGTTTTGAATAGTCCGTGTGCAAAGTAACTTTTATGTTAAAATTAAAAATACTTTTCCTCATCTCAAAAATCTCAAATTTCCTTTGTGTAATCCCTAAAACCTCCTAAATCCATTTCAAACGATTTTTTTAGTAAACCTTTATAGTTTACGTTTTATTCTCTCTATCCTATCTCAAAATGGGATTGGTCAATTCGACCGACCTTGTAACCACCGAAAAAAAAAAAATGAAATAAGCCTAAATTACCCTTTTTTTTGCTTTCTAGAAGGACTTCAAATTGTAACATGAAACTACATTCGTTTATCCTAAGTAGCTCTATGTTCGTAACATTATACATCTATTTATAATTAAATTTTATTGTTTTATTGCCTTTTGAACTGTGTCTGACTACTATCTGCGGCATAAAAAGTTGTAAATCACTCGTAGAACGTGCAGGTCATGTTACGAGATCGAATTACATTACCCATGAGCTACTACAAGCTGCTCGATTGCATGCCTTGTGAACCTTTGTAATTATATTATTATTTTACCTAATCTAGTCTTAAATAACTTGAAAAGATCCGTATTTTAGATTTTATTTACTTTTATAATAACAGATATAGAATGAATATGAAAAACAAGAAATAAAGTACTTACCCAATCTTTTTTTTCTCTTGCTCTCGATTTTTGATGACAGTTATGCCTAATTTTTTATAGTACTAAGAGTAATGCACTTAATAATTTTTATTTAATTAAATAATGCACCAAAGAAAATAGACTAATAACATGCAAAAAGTAGACAAATTCTCTTACTTCTGGCTTTCTAACTATGTGGCAAGGACCATTACAAATTCATCCAAGCTAGTTGTTAACTTTCCCACGGGAATGATGTTGCTAATCTGAGTGAAATTGACTTCTAACTGTTCAGAATATAACATTATACAATACGTCATTTGATAGATGAAAACTTTGACTTTCTATTGGTTATAGGTAATATATATAATGAAACGTAAGAGAGAACTATCAATGAATTCTGAAAAAGAAGATGTGACAGGTGGGTGTGGCAGGAGAGGTCTGATTTTATATTCGATAGCTCTGTAACCAAACAAAATTGAAGACTATAAGAATTATGGTTTGTCTGAGCAATAATGATTTTATAGAGAGTAAATTTACATTTAATTTCATACTTTTTTGAGGGGTGGTGGATAAAATAGGGATGATGACATGCTAAGAGAAAATGTGGCATGTGGGTCACTAGTGGAAATTTAGGATTTTTTTAAATGTTGCTCTGTAGAATTAAGAACTTAAAACTTTTATACTATTAAAATATGAATTATTAACTAAGATTTTATGCTATTCTTATTGGTATAGCACAAACAAAAATAGTTTAATGAAATTTTGAATGTAAGACACTAAAACCTTGTATCATGCGCAGTAAAGAATACCTAGGGAGAAAAAGTTAATACAAAAAAACTTAAAGAAAGAATTGATATTTTCAAGTTTTAAGTTTAGTCTTGAATCACTTAAAGCTCTGAAATTCGTGTCAAATGGCACATACAGTATTTTCACACTTTGTCATGCACATATTGGCACCCACAGCCTAGCTAACTAGACTAGAGTTTGTATGTATAGTACATGCACTGTACATTTAGCATTGAACCATTTTCGAACTCTCTCAATACAGGCTCTGTCCCAAGGACCGACTACGTGACCATTTTTATTTGTATATAGTTTTAATACTATAATTTTTAATACAGTAAGTGTATCTTCACAAAATTTGTCAGACATTTAGTAAACATTACAAGTTGTTTGTACACAAAATCAGTTTTTTAATAAAGTATTTTTAATATAGATTTGTCTGTGAATATATAAAGTATTTTTTTGACCAGTCCAAATGCAAAATGATTTTCATATTTAGATTAAAAACTCTTTTCTCCATCTCAAAAATCTCAAATGTCATTTGCATAATCTCTGTAACCTTCTAAATATATTTCAACTGTTTTTTCAGTAAAACTTTATATTCTATCATTATTATTTTCTCTAAACAAAATCTATACAAGGTTGGTTAATTTGACTGACCACCACCAAAAAAAAAAAAGTCGAAATAAATCTAAATTATCCTTTTTTTCTTTCTAGAATGACTTCAAATTGTAACATCAAAGTACATTTGGTTATCCCAAGTAGCTTTAAACTCATAACATTATACATTTATTTATACTTAAATTTTATTGTTTTATTGCCCTTTGAGTTTGAACTGTGTCTAACTACTAGTACTATTTGCACCATTATAATACAAGTTGTAAATCAAGATGAGGAGCTGCAGCTTACATTATGCTTTAGAATTACATTACCCACATGCTACTTCCAGCTGTATGAGTACTTGCCTCATGAAAAATTTTTATTATATTATTTATTTTACCTAATCTAGCCTCAACTAATGTAAAGAGTTTCCTATTTTTACATTTTAGTTACTTTTATAATAATAAATACAGAATACACATGAAAAACAAGAAATAAAGTACTTACCTGGGCCTCTTTTTTTATTTGCTGTTGACTGTTGATGACACTTAACCTTACTTTTTTATACTAATGGTAGTAGTGCACCAAATAATGTTTATTTCATTAAATAATGCACCAAAGAACATAGGATAATAACATGCAAAAAGTAGACAATGTCCCATAACTATCACAATTTTTCTGGCTTCCTAATTAATTCATTCTTGCTGGTCGATGTGTTGTACTGAAAGATAAATTAATATTTTTTGTAAAAAAAATAATGTAATGTAATACATCATTTGATAGATGAAAACCTTGGCTTTCTATTGGTTAAAAATAATATAGTATTAAATGTACGAGAGAACTATTGACAAATCCTGAAAGAGAGGATGTGACAGGTGGCAAGAAGGGTCTGATTTTTTATTTGATGGCTCTGTAACCAAACAAAATTGAAAGCTATGAAAATTATGCTATATCTGAGCGATGACAATATAATAATCAGTAATTTACATTAAATTTCATACTGCATGGAGGGGTGGTAAATAAATTAGAGAAGAGGGGATGCCTAAAGAAAATAATGTCACATTTCTCACTAGGAGAAATTCAGGAACCTATTTTCAATATTGCCTTATAAACTTAAGAAACTTGTATACTATTAAAATATGGATTATTAGCTACGATTTTATGCTGTACTAATTGGTATAGCATGAACAACCAAAAAGTAGTTCAATTAAGTTTTGAATACAACTCACTAAAAACCTTGTGACAAGCACAGTAAAGGATGCCTCTGGTGAGAGGGGTAATTACTGCTGAAAAGATATTTTCTTCTTTAAAAAGCCATAGAGACCATGTTGTGAAGAGAGTGATGAGGCCTCACCAAATAAAAGAAATAAACTGGTTAATCGATTGTTACATTATTTTGTGACAGCTGAAGTGTTTGTTATTTCTTTTGTTTTGAAGCTTTACTTTATATACCAGAAATTATTTTGTTCATGAAATGCTATGTGTGGTACCATTAAATATTAGGGTTTAAACTATATAAAAGTATTATTAGAATAAAAACATACCATTTACCTCTTTTCATTAGTGGATGTCTTTGCAAAGAGTTAAGACTTTTAGTGCGGGATTTAGTTACCATAATGTGTTAAAATGATGAATGTTAAAAAGATGCTAAGCAGTATTTGCTAATTGCTAATCAAATTCAGTATAGATTAGCAGTTTCTGCTAATCAAATCCACTAAACTATTTTGGCCTCTGTAAGGGTTTAATTTTCAGTTTTTTTACTGTTTCATTGGTGTTTTGACTTCTCCATATCATTGTTGGCTTATTAAGTTTAATTATTTTGTTTTTATATGTATTTCAAACTTTTTTTTTTATTAATTAGACTTTTATTTCCATTCTTCTCTGTATGGTTTGACTAACAGTTCTTTTAAATTAACTGGTAAGTGGCTGGTCCGGCATAAACAGATATTAGTATATTTCAATACTGTTGTTATTAATATAGGCTTATATTAAAGAAAATGTAATCTGGGGTTAAGGGGAAAATTAATAGTCAAACAAAGTAATTTATACAAATACTGTTCATGAATTTATAAAAATGTTCAACCATAAAAGCATATCCTGAGATATTAGAATTTAAATATGTATGGTACTGCAAATATTGATCATTTGTGAAATTTCCCAAGTTATTAAAATTTTGCATTGTAATGCTTTAGTATAAAGTAAGACTGTTTGCAGTTTTTACATACAAAATTTAAGATATTTGAATTATGTAATGATTTACTATAGAAGGCATTATTATATCCAAACTATTTTATTTAAAGCTCACAATTACAGGAAGAGCCAAAATATTTTATTATTACCAGTTTTACATTCAGAATTTCAAGACCAAAGCTTTGAATAATAATTTTGTTTCATCTATAAACATTAATATTACAAGTTAACTATAAAAATTAGCTTGCAAAGAGAAAATTGTTTGACAAATTTTGTAGTGCAAAATGCTTTATTAAACACACTATTTAAAATAGAAACTAAGATATAGTTTCAAATTTAACAATATTTAAATTATTTAATGAAAGAAATTTATCATACAATTAAAAATTTATTTAGCATTAGGCTTATAAAGGATAATCTAGTTTCACACTTTCACATGTATATATATGATTTACCTTGTAAACATAGCTATAAATATATCAAATTTTAAGTTTTAGAATCTACTTTACATAAGATATATCCTACTCTGTGTTTTTAGTACAAATAAGAACAATAGTTTTTGATTTGTACACTTTAATAAAATGCATAGTTGTGTTATAACTCATATGTTTAATGTTGTAATTTATATGTTGGGTAGAAAGAGCTGTGGGTCTTAATGATGATCTTCAGATCTCAAGGTTTTCATGTAAGCCTAGAGTACCTAGTAGGTTCTAAGGATGTGATGTCCAGTTTTTTTCTAGCACTTTCAAAGCTAGATTATAAATATGAGATAAGAGTGAAGTGTGTAGAGCTACTTTTAAGATAGAGAATTGAATCATTCTGTCTGATTTCATGAGGTGTTTAGATCTGTGTTTTCTGTCATGCTAATTGAGTTACTTTATGCAAGTAAACTGATTTTTGTTAGTCCTAGTATTGTTAGAGAGAGTTACATCATTTGTAACGTGGCCTATAAGAGTTTAAGACTTCTTACAAGTGTGAAAGCTTGTAAAAACGTTAAAGGAGGAAATAAGTTAATTTTTTTTTATCACCTGGACTGGATGTTGAATTATTTTCACCAGATAATTTAAAAGAACTTACCAATGAAAAAACACCATAACAACAGTTCATTCAATATTGAGTATATTTATAAAGATGCCACCCAATAATTTATTTGATTAGTATATATACAAAAGTCAGTGTACTTGTATTTATATTTTTGTTTTCAAATAATTGAATTTCCTTCTTTTGTTTCATTTACATTTAGAATTTTTTTTATGCCTTTCACTTTTTAGTTTTATTGTTGTTATTATCATATTGACAGTTTCTTAGCTTGATTTTAACAAATGTTTCAATTACAAATGAGTTGATTAAAACATTCTAAAAAACTGAAAATTTTATAATGTGTATTTTCCAAATTTTATATTTTTATTTGCTGAATGCCAAGTGTTTTTGAAAGCTGTGAAGGACATACAAATTCTGAGCTGTGGTTCTTCAGTGATAATGTTCAATTTTAGAGATTTTACAGGAGAGTTGCATTAAACTAAAATTAAACCTAGTTATTTGAGATGCACATGCAAGGTATTGTAATGTAGCATAAGTGATATCAGAATAACCAACATTAAGGTTTGGTATGAAAATGAGCTTAAAAGTATCAAATGGTAGAGTTAAACTTACATCTTTATTCCTGTGCATTCTATCGGGCAAAAGTAATGGTCAAGTTACCATTTGTATACCAGTTTGATTCATTGGATGTAAAATGAAAGCACTATTTCTAGGATTTTCAGCAAATTAAAGTGTCATTTGATGCGATTAAAAACAGTTTGTTTTTGATAAATGACATTTAGCTGTAGCTTATTATTCCAAAAAAAGTAAGTATGAAAAGCGTAGGCCAGTAAAAAATACCATAACACTGCTGGCTTTACTTGTCACTCAGTAAATGTGTGTTTGGTCATCAAGAACTGTAATTGAATGCTTTTGAAGTATTCACAAACAGAATTTCTGTCTTTACTTGTCATTCAGCAAATGTGTGATTAATCATTAGAAACTGTTTAATCATAAATCCAATTAGTTTGGTTTTATTTATTTGGTGCATGTAATAGTTGTTTGTATTTATAACTGTTAAAGTCAGGGAAAACATTATAAAGATTTAATCTCTATTTATATGTATTGTATATATAGATTTATACTAAACTTATAATGGTATTAAGTAATGCAAAACATTCCAAGTTGTAGTAAAGTATTTTATTGTGGTAGCTAGCATGATGTTGAAATGATCTGAAATTGTATATTTGTATACAGGGAGTGCCTATTGCCCTAAGTGGAAGAGACATTATTGGTATAGCAAAAACTGGGTCGGGAAAAACTGCTGCATTCATTTGGCCCATGATTGTTCACATTATGGACCAGGTAAGCATTTTGTATGCTATTATAAAGCTGAAGTGACTGTATGTAGAGAATAGACTGTTAAAAATAAAGGATGATCGTGATTAGGAATGTAATAGGTCATTAGTGTTAATAGAATAAAATTCAGTCAGTTATGTATATATTCTGTAGCAATTCAGTAATAGCAACCTTTTTATATGAATGGTATCTTTTTTTAGTTCTTCTCTTTATGATTCAGTCTACGAATTTTCCTTTTAAGTATAGTATTTAAACCATTTTTTACCATGTGAAAAACTGTCTTCATCATATTGCATGCAATGAAATGCTCCTTTTTTTTATCCTGAAAAATTGTTTCTGATAGGAATTTGCTACTAATTTGGATTATCTAATGCACTCTGGAGTTGGTTAACAAAGTGCGTCCCAGAAGATGGCTTGTAACAGGCAAAAACTAGGTTGTTAATAATGTTTGACCACATTTCTGGTGTGAAATAGAGTAATACTTAAATGCAATAGCACTGATCTTCTATGATAAGTGAGGGAAATGAATTAAAAATATATTTTAATGACAAAAAAAATGTTGGGGATTTCCTCTTTAGTAGTGTTGGTATGATTTTGATTTCAACTGTTTAAGTATTGTAGCTGTAGATGCTAGATGTAAAGGTGTTTGATAGCATAAGATGCTGATTTTATGTGTGGGCATGTAACCCCTTACATAAATATGTGCTTGACTAAAAGAAGAAAATTTTATGCTGATGAAAATATGAAAAAGATTGAGTTTTATGACACATAATTATATAATCATTTTAAAAGTTGTATTATACTAATTGATGTAAATCTAGTAATTACTGCTTATGTATTCTAGTGTGAAAATATAGAATTATAAATTAATTGTTTTTTAATAATATTTTCTTTGTTTTCAAATAATCTAAGATGTTTTAAGCTTAAAAGATGTTATTAGGAATTAGAATTTTTTGTGGATCTGAAGATTTCCACTTTTTTTGGGTGAGGGGAATCAATGGGATCTTTTTGAGATCAGTGGAAATTAGTAATAGTTTGTCATCAAGAAGGATTTAATTTTTTTTTCTTCTGAAGACGTTATTGTGAGTGAATTTGAAATTGGATGGTTTATGATATCTCTGCAAGAATGTTAATTTATTTTATAATTTTATAATATAACATGTTTGACACTTTTCATTTCTTGTTTGTATCATATAAACCTACCATGTCAAATTTTGTGAATTAGAGTTTGGAACTAGTTTATACAGATTTCTGTAGATATTTAAGTCTTTTGAATGTTTCACATGCACAGATATAAAGTACTTCTATTCAAATGCTTCTCAGAACATTTACAGCCTTCAGAATTTCAGGTTATCATGCTTTCTTTTCCTGCATTTTTGCCAATGCTGTAAATTCAACTTGCAGTCTGTCAGTCTTGGGATTGAAACCTATTGCAAAATATGATCAACCTTTCAGCTGTGGGACATAATAGTGTAACAATTCTAATATTTCTTGGTGAAGAGTAGCTTAATAGTTGGCAGTGGATGGTGTTGAGTAGCTGCCTTCCATCTAGTTTATCACCTTCAAAATTAAGAACAGTTAGTACAGATAGCCTTTGAGGTTTTGCATGAATTATGGACTTTAAATTTTGGTAAGTGGGCAAAAGCTACTTTTCCTTTAAGAAATGAAGTGAGAGGTTAAATTTGCAGGCCTGCAAGTGCCACTATGTTTAATCAAATGTAATCAATTATTAGTTCAATTATAGAAAGTAAGCTTTATTAAACATACTGTCACCCTTGCAGGCCTGCAAATTTAAACTTGTGTGCCTTTCACTTTTTATCTCCAAAGGAATTTATATTTCATTTGTCTCAAAGGAGAATTAATTCATTTTGGAAAAACTAAGTAAATATTTGGTATAATTACTTTTTTTTATAAGTGAAAAGTATATGAACAGCATGCAAATAGAATATAGTGAATAAGGTTGTCAGTAAAATTGCTAAAATGTATGTTGGTTAGATTGAATTTGCTGTTACACGAATAAAGTTTGGCTTTTATAATTTCTGATGATCATTACTGTGAATTAAGTTTCATCCCCTGCTGGGACAGTGGTAAGTCTATAGATTTACAACACTAAAATCAGGAGTTCAACTCCCCTCAGTGGACATGGCAGATAGCCCAATTTGGCTTTGCTATAAGAAAAACACACACACAGTAACAAGTTTCAAAGAAAAATGGATAAGGGAGTTAATAATTAATGAATAAAATTGGACACTGCTTTTAGTGTCATTAAATTAAATAGTTCTTGCTTTATCTGTAAAATAAATTAGAGTTAATGTCTCATTTTTCAAAATGTGTGTGTTTGTTTATTGTAGTCATTTGTGATTTTTTAATAAGATGTTGTGGCTGATTATATATTAGTTTATTTGGCATAACATATGACCTTTTTTGTGCTAATGTAGAAAGAACTTCAGCCAGATGATGGTCCTATTGGGTTAATTTTAGCCCCTACAAGAGAACTGGCACAACAGGTAAGCTGAGTATTCTAGACACTTTCCTGTGTTTGAACATTAATGTAATACTTTCACACATTTTCATTCTTACTATTTATTCTAAGGGGTCATCTTCAAGAAGAATGTAGATTATTTGGTATTAGAGGGATAAAATACTTAAACCAACTTTTCATTAATAATAATAAAAGTTATGCACGAAATTCAAACCAAACTTGATGTAGTAGAATAAAAGAATCTTTTCTAGTGCTTTTGATTTATTGATATATAATAATCAGTGTACAGATTGGTTGTGTTCTTTAAAGTCTAACTCTAGGTAGTTTTCCAAGTATGTGGTAGACTTTCTCTATCTTTAATGAAAATAATAAAATTGTAGAAACTTCTCCTTTGTTTCTATTTATGACAGAACATTTTCTAGTATAACAAGAGTTTAAATTAATCTAAGAAAAAAATAATGTGAAAAAGATTGTTTTATTCTTACCTCTTGTAACTGTCCAGTAACATAGTAAAGCTGACTGTTAAATCAATACTTGAGGCTGATTTTTTTCTTAATTAGTTAAATTTACTCTTTTTATTGATGAATGAATAGTTCGTTTATCTTTTATGCAAATTAAAAAAAAAACAATTTAGTGCTTTTATGCAAAAATAAGTAAATAGTGTGAACTTTTATTCCAAGCATGTGATATGCAAATGTGATAAGGTTTTGATGCATATGAAAAAAATTTAGGTGGAGATTTCTTAAAATTTATGTTTTCTACCTTTCTGTTTATTTGTGTGCCTGTCTTTCTCTCTGTCAGTTATAAGAAGAAAAAGAAATATTGAAACTTAGCAATAGTAACTTTTTTTGTACTAGCTTAGTATAAACATCGGCCTGCCTGTTTTTCTGTGCAACTGTTCTTGGAATCAGTGTGGCTTGATAATTGTTTATTGTAATTCTCTTATTCTTCCTGTAGATCTATATAGAAGCTAAACGATTTGGTAAAGTTTATGGGCTTCATGCAGCTTGTTGTTTTGGTGGAGGAAGCAAGTGGGAGCAGTCGAAGGCCTTGCAAGAAGGAGCAGAGATTGTTGTTGCTACACCTGTAAGTGTTTTTTGTATATGAGGAACTGCAGCATTTAAATATTCTACTGCTTATATTGACGTACATGATGACAATGGTTTTATAATTCTTAATAATATACTATTTTAATATAATGTCTGGTAATATGATTCTAATGTTTATGAGGTCTTGTGTAGATTAGCTTACCCAAATTCTGGCTATGAAATTGTTGTATCTCTGTGTTATATTTTGAAACTGAAATTTGTTATTGCAGTTTAGCTGTACTTTTTGCATACCACCAATTACTTTAGCTAGATTAGTATAAGATGATATTTATGTTTCAACATGTTTTATATGACATGTAGTCAAATTGTTTTTTAGAAGTAAATAGTATGTTGCATCAGGGCTTAATGAGGAATTTCTCTATACTTTTGAACACAACCAATTACAATTTAACAATGTAGAAATATAATTTTCAAAAGTTTTATGTACCTTGCTAACTTCAACCACTAATATTTTTCTCTAGAAATGATCTAGGCTACTCTTCAATAAATTGTATAAAATTCATTAAGATCAGTTTGAAACCAATATCATTTGTGCAAGCTATGGGATAGTTTGAATACTAGGCTGAAAACTGTGGCCATAAAAGTTCAGTAGTTTTTATCTTTAAACCTTTAAACATGGGTGGATGAAATTACCATCCACTTGACTAGCAAAGAACATTTATGCATCAAAAATATGGTAACTCTGTGCATTTTTCACAAAACCTTGTAGATTTTGTTAAAGTTTTTGAGTGTTTTGTATACAAAGAATGACATTATTCTAATTATGTCTTTCTAATGAAAATGTTATTTATCTATAGTAGTTATTTGCACTCGGAGTGTTAAAATAATTTGAGTGCAAGGTGATTTTCATTTTAAGTATAAAAATACTTTTCTTAATCCTATAGTTTCATATTTCATTAGCATAACCTCTAGAACCTCCTAAATGAATATCAAAAGTTTTTTAAGGTAAATGTTTATATTTCGTTTTCTTTACCATATCTCTAACCATTGTTTGATTATAATGTGAAATGAGCTCTTTGTAATGACTATACACATGTGTATGTAACATCTACATGTAGGCTAAATAGCTCAAACAAATCTGTTGAAGGTGGGCGTGGCAACTGTCAAGAGTTGAAAAATAAAAGACTTTTTCAACTGTATTCATTCAGAGAACTTTGAAATGAATGAGTCAAAAGGTTATGTAAGCATCTTATTTTCTAGATGTATTTCTACTCAGAGCCAAAGTTGAGAATTTTTGTAGCTTGTTGGTCATCAGACAATACATCTGAAGTTTAAGTAGTTTTTTAAAGGTTTCTTTTGAAATAAAGGGCTTAAAATTTAGATAACATAAAACTTTAAATCATAACATACATTATAATGTTAATTTCATTCACACATATATTGATATTAAAGGAGTTTAATTAAATTTTGAATGTAACACAGTGACATGCTCAGAAAAGGGGTTTAAAGGGGTACCTATCAAGAAAGGGTTAAGCATACAGCAAACAGTTCGGCATCATTATAGTTGTAAGAATGATGACAAACATAGTACCAGAAAGCTGTTACTTAGTTTTAAGGTCTCTTACTTTTTAGTTGCTTGTAGTACATATATGGCAATTGAATTTATTATCCCAATAAAAATTATGTTCAATACTATAAAGTTTAACTTTCAATCTAGTTCATTTAAAAATGCTTATAAAATTTTATAAAAGAACTAGCAAATGCCGTTGAAACAATTCAACAGTAAATTTCATAAAAATAATGAAGAATAAATAAAAAATGTGCAGTCAAACCAATATGTGTAATGATTGTCTAGTGGGCTGATTACAACTGTATTTTGTCATTTCATGTGTTATTTCAATAAGGAAAATTGTACTGTATTTATTTTTAAGCAAAGAAGACTGATTGCAATGTATTGTTATAAACAATGTTTGGGTTTGGATGGAATGGGGTGTATCCAGCACAGGTTTGCAAATTAGCCTCAGAAACTTTTTTTTTTGCTGGATCCTATTGTTTCTTATCAGTAAAGTGCAAGTAAAGAGTGCTACTGAAGTGAATACTTTCTGAAAGTTGTCATTTCTATCAAAAGTGTCAAAGGAGAGATATTCAATGCATTTCAAATCAATTTATTTGAAATGGTACAATTAGATTATGCATGTATATAATACTGACATGAAAACAAAAAAAATATATATGTAAAGAAACCAAACAACAACAAATATAAACTCAAAACAGTTTCCTTTATGTGTTTTTCCATTCATGCTTCTATGTTCAAAGTATGTTTTTCAATCAGTTGATTGAGAAATTCCCTCAAAAAAAAAACAACAAAAACATTATTGTTCTTAATAAGTTTTTCACTCAGATTAACCGTTTAGCACATACGAAGACTGATGGATCATTGTTGATATCGATATGAAATTTTAAGAATTGAAAAAAAAATTAATAATTTTGTACTGTATTGTACTCTTGAAAAAAAAGCATTTTCTTATTTATGATTAACTGTTCAGGAGATACAGAGTATGACAGACACACATTTGACTATTATATATATAGATTATAAAACCTAAAGCCTTAATGAAGTGAAATTGTTCGAATCATGTGAAACAATAGCTAGCAAAATAATTTTCTAATAATGGTTTTATTTGAGTATCATAACTCCTTCTAACTTCTGTGATTACTTTTGTTTAAATTAGAGATGAAAAATTGCTTTTTAACATTAGTTAGTCCTGTAGGAAGATTTTAAACTGTGAAACTGCAGTAGAGTTTATTTTAAAAAGATCGAAATAAATCAGCATTAGATTCAATTAGAGTTTATCTTATGCTCATACTTTCAAGTTTGCCTGTTAAATTTATTTACTAATGCATTGTACTATTACTGTAAATTTGAAATTTTTTGAGCTATCTTAATAATTTTTACAATAACTATTACACACAATTACAAACTGATTTAGTCACAATTTGCATCACAAGCATCACAGTCTCCTCTAACATTCTCCAAAAGTAATCAGAATAATTTGATTTGCCACTGCATTACAATATATAATTACAGTTGGAGTGTTATAGAATGAAAAATCTAGTGAAGAACAAAGAAATACCAAGTTTGTGTCTTAGGAACCAGTAATTTCTGTTTCCACCAGGGTAGAATGATTGATATGATCAAGATGAAAGCAACCAATTTGGAAAGAGTAACGTTTCTAGTGTTGGATGAAGCTGACCGAATGTTTGACATGGGATTCGGTAAGACAAAATAGTTTTATGGATAAGAAGTATTATAAACTTATATGTTGCAAGGGTGAACATATAATTATTTATTTAAGTTCTTTACCTCTCTTTTTTTCTCCCATAGATTAATTACTTAATTAATTAATTAGATTTACTTTTAAGATAAACACTGTCATGGAATATGATTGTGAATTCAATTTCAGTGATTTAAACAGAAAATATAGAACCAGAAGTATTGCAAAAGAAGTCCAAGTATCTTAGTATCTTGTCATGTATTTATTTTGCACTCTCTAGATTGGAGCAAAACATATATTTGAGAGGCATATTTCTACATTTTTTTAAAGATTTTTTTTGATCTTCTGATACTAATTTTAGGTTTTAAGATTTAGAATGAGTTTTTTGTAAACATTTTCAGATATCCAAAAAACAGGTATAAATTTGTATTTTCAAGTTTCAAAAATATTTTTAAATGCAGTTAAGCTATATGAATAAGAAAAGTAATGGATATTTGTGGAATTGTAATAATGAAAAAGAGTAAGTGTATATTAACAGAAAAAAACTTCATGAAGGATTAACTGGTCTCTGTGTTAACTCACCATTATATATTAAAATAGTCATTGTGTATGTACCTAGAAGGAAGTAGAAGCTCTTTTTTTTGTATGTGTGCATGACAATAGTTGAATTAGGATGGGAACTTATTTTCCCCTTTTCAATGACATTTTTAAATTTGTGTCAAGAAGATTATTTGCTATTCATTAATTGACAGCAAACTAGCATCACCTATTGGTCAGAAGTGCCAAGTAATAATTGTTTTTTGTGAAAGGGTTACTGTAGTATTTAAAATTGTGTCAGAGTAAGAAATCATTTTTCTGTTTTTAGTTAAAAATTTCTGTTAAAAAGTGTTAAGTAGTTCATTGTTAATAGCATTTGTTGTTTTTGTTCAGTGCTTTTTACCCTAGCAGGGTGTGTTTGACTCATGCTATATCTCTTTTATGTTAATTTGAAGGTATACTGGTACGAGTGGACAAAAAAAAGAAAAATTGTATTATTGTAAACATAGTTTTTCTTCAGAATAAGTTTCCTCATGGTCATGTTTTTAATAGGAATCTAGTTAATTTTTTTCTGACTTTCAGTACATCAAGATCTTTCTGAATATTGATCTCCCTTCACCCGTGCTCTCTGAAAGTGTTTGGGTTTAATATTTGGTCTGATCAAAATATTTTTCTGCTGTTTTACATGAAACATCCTATTGGAAACAAAGAACTGTTTTTAATGTGGCACACTATTATGAAAGTACAAAATCTTAGTACTGTGAACTTACTGAGCTGTTTTGTGAAGAGAAACTTTTAAATTACACTATTAAAATTCTTTCTAGGTGCCAAGTTATATAAATATTTATTAACTATTTTATGTCTTACATTGTCAAGGCTTATTTAATATAAGTTAGTTAGTTGTAAAGTTAAGTTACCTTTGATAACTGATAATAATGTTTAGTTTGTATTTTCAAATCCTCACCGTGTGTGTAGAACCACAAGTTCGGTCCATCTGTGATCATGTAAGGCCAGACAGACAAAGTAAGTGGTGGTCTTTTTGAACTTTTTTTAGCTTATTAGAAATATTTTTTCATACATGTTTCATTACAAACAGATAGATATTTGGTAAAGAATACATTAATCATGATTTCATTTCTAAGGATAAATATATGTGTGTGTGTTGTTTATAATTATGTTACATTTTAAGGTATGTCTTAGAAAAATATTTGCTAAGATCAAGAAAAAAAATATTTTAGTATGTTTTCATGTTTCTTTTTGTAATGAAAATGTAGTTTGCATATAAATTACCCCAAACTTAATTTCTTAAAACAGTTATTGAGTTTGTAATTTTAGCTCACCTATGTGGAAGTAGAGTTTATGCTGTATAATGATGTAACTTTTATTTGCTCTTGTACATTTTGTTGTATTTTTTATATTTTTTTGCAGGTTTTTGTATTTTTTAAGACTTTTTTTAGGTAACTTCATGATACTGGCTTTGAAAACTAAACCAAAGTATTTCTAGTGGAACTAGGTCATTAAGTGTTTTTAAAATTTGGCTGGAAATGTCTTCAATGTTTAGAAGTAATTATCCAGTTATTGTAAAATATTTTAATGAAAAGCTTTGCTATTTGGATTTCTTTATCATTAAAGATTGGATTGTTCTATTTTTGGAGTTTATTTTTGTGACCTATTTCCTGTATCCAAAAATTTTATACCTTTTTGAAGGATATTTTCTTTAGAGTGTTAGAAACACTTTGTCATGGTTAGATCTTATTCAGTTTTGGGAAACAGGGCTGATTTTTTTTAGGTTTTTAATCCTGCATGCATGGGTGGGGATCAAAGTATGCATGCCATGACCTTTTACAGAGTGGCATTCAACATGGCATTGTGTGTTTGATGTCAGAGTTATCAACTATTCAATTTATGTTGCTGATTTGGTGATAGTGCATTGTAGAGTAACTACCAGATACAATATAAGGATACTGAAAAAAAACTGTAGATATATATATTTTGAGGTTCTAGAGGTTATGGAAATGCAGTATGTGAATGTATGAATGACAAAACCGTTTTTATTCTTCTCATTACCATTACTTGTTGGAGTATGAGCCAGACTAACCTTGTCAATTTACATACATATCTTGAGTACAAATACTCTTTTAATGCATCTAATTTTTTTGTATACAATGAATTTGTACATTTTACTAGAAGCTTATTGCATTTTATGTAGATACACATAGTATATTCAGAATTATGGTCAACAGTCCTTCTGATCCCATGCAAATTGCTTAACACATTTGCCACTAATGATATGTTAGCATTGATCATTTATATTAGTCAAATGCTACTGCTGCGTTAACATGTCAGTAAGAAAAGGGACTATAACTACGTGTGAGTGTACAGATAAACAGTTCCTAAGTGCTTTACAATGATTATGTGTGTGCTGCCCTTTTGTGAATGACAGAAAAACATTTTCGCAGAAGTGACCTGAGATTTCTTCAGTGATTTGTTTTGGCTACCATTATAGTTACAAGATGGCAGGGTTGTGCAAACATTTTAGTCTGAGTGAAACTGTGAGTATTTTACGAGAATATGAGTCATTTGAGGAGCGATGTAGATAGGAATAGTAATTCTGAGTCTAGTGATTCTGAGTCTGATGATGAAAGAGGCCTACATTACGTTCACACTGATTTGTCCATAGCTGGCACTGCTGATCCAGATGGTGACATTGGAATACCAACATCACTTGATGGATGGCAGACTGTCCAGGCTACATATATTAGTCCAACTGATATTTTTTTACTACACAGCCTCAAGTGGTTTGCCACTGGAAGCTGTTCCAGTTGATATTTTCAAACTGGTTGTGAAGGAGGATGTTGTGAATATGATGATCACTGAAACAAATAGGTTTGCTCAAAAGTTCTTGGAACTGAACTGCCTAAAGCCTAAAAACAGAAGGCATCAGTGGTCTGAAACTGGTGCATCTGAAATAAGAAAATTTCTTAGAGTTATTTTCATCATGGACATCGTGTAAAAAAGACATTGATAAAGGATTACTGGTCAATTGGTCTAGTACTGGCTACTTCAGTTGTCAATACTTTTATGCTAAATTATTGTTTAGAACTGTTCTAAAGTTTTGGCACTTTAGCAATAATAAATGAGTGCCAGGTGCCTATTTGACACATGTAAACAACACAAGTCACAAAACGTTATTGACTTAGTACATGGGTTAAAGTTGTTGCAGTGGAAAATATGATATTCCTTCAATTTAATTTGGACACTCCTTAGTTAACTATTTTTTTTAACAGGTAAAATTTTGAAAAGAACTATTGCCACACTTTAAGTCTTGTGTATGTCCTAAACTTCATGCTCATGCTAGTTTTATACTGTGTAGTTTTCATTATTGATTGCATTTTTGTTTGGTACCATGATTTAGTTCAAATGTGCTTTTCTCAAAATTAAAAGAGGAGTAACATTACTCATATATCATGTTCAAAGAAAGAATGATTAACTATGGAAAATAGTAATGTGCAATCTGATTTTTAAAGAATGTATAATATATGTGAATATTTTGATATGTGTGTGTGAGAAATTAATATGATTAAAACACTTCTTGTTTTATAGTACAATAAAATATTATCGTTAGTGAATGTAAAATTCTTTTTACACACAAGAATTGTTAGTTAAATTTCAGGAATAGTTTGTTTCTTAAACTGTACTTCTCCAGATTGCAACAAACTTTAGGTGACTACCATGTAAGAGGTTGATTAAGCAATGAAAGTGATTTTTTAAGTGTTGAAGTAATTTTTTTATTTCACTACCTGAATAATGTTTTATTGATGTGGCTCTCAGATAGTCTGTTTTGGGAAACTACATACATTTGGATAATGAATAATGTTTTATTGATATGACTCTCAGATAGTCTCTATTTTGGGAAACTACATAAATTTGGATGATGAATAATGTTTTATTGATGTGGCTCTTAGATAGTGTCTGTATTTTTGGGAAACTACATAAATTTGGATGGAAAAATTTATACCAAGTCTATTAGTGAGCAAAAGAGGAAGTTGAAGAGTTATCAACATACAAAAGACACAAATCAAACTAGTCTAGCCTAACTATGATTACATCTTTTAATACAGAGATATTTTGTGTGTGTCTTATTATTTTTCTCCTCAAAAATCCACAAAGTTTAAAAGATAATTTTACAGTTTGTACACTTATGATTGTTTAAGAATAGTCGTTATAATTGATTTTTGATGAGAACTTGGTGTTGATCGCTCTATATTTAGAAGTTGTACTTAGCTATACTTAAGGTGTTGGAAAAGTCGTACAATTTCATTAAGCAAATTGAAATAAACATAATATCAGGTCTGAAAGTCCAAATCAATGTTAGAATAATAATAATACCTTGTTTTTGCTGTATAAACGTATGTTAGATGGGACATATTTCCTTTCTCTTTTTGAATAGTGTAGAAGTATCATACAACTTCCTGTATGAGGATTGATATAGTAACTGCACAAGACCTTCTAGAAGAACTGTTAATTGAAGATCAATATTAACAGTTTACTTAAGAAACTTAAATTATATTCATTTAATAACTGCATTCATCTGTTTGTTTATAGGTATTTATGTTATTTTTGTAATGCATATTGTAGTAATGATATTTTAGTATGATATAGTTTTTGTAGTAAAACATTAATCAGGATTAAATGTCTCCCTGGACTTTGTACATTTTATCACAGAATTAGTAATGTATTCAGTTGGGAGTAAAAACATTTCATCCAAGAAATAAAATTTATCAGGACAAAATAAGAGTAATAAAGAGCATTATGTGTCTTCTAAGAAAGTATTTAAAAACCAAATGATAGGTTTTTATGTTCTTCTGTGTAAAAGTCCAAATAATCGTTTACTTTCACAAATATTAATCAGTATTTCTGTAACTTAAAAATTGACATATTTTTCTATATTACAACAAAATGTTAAATAAATAAAATGATTGAATTGACATGCAAGAATGCAATCCTTGTTTTTGCTGTTTCATAGGTTAAATGTGGACACAAATGCTGTTTATATATGCATTTTATTTAGGCTTTTTTATGATTAAATTTCCAAACATTTTAATTTTGCTCATGCAATCTCTTTTATTGTTTTATTACAGCCCTGATGTTTAGTGCCACATTTAAAAGGAGAATTGAACGACTGGCACGAGATGTGTTGACAGATCCCGTGAAAGTTATTCAGGGAGAACTTGGAGAAGCCAATGAGGATGTAACCCAGTTTGTTTTGGTATTGCCACATGGACCTTCTAAGTGGGCATGGCTGTGCAACAAACTTGTAGAGCTAACTTCAAGTAATTTTCTATTATTTTTGATAATTTTTTTTCTCCTACTGAGTCTGACTTAGTGATGGTCCTAGATGGCATTTTCATATAAATTTATTTATCATGTTTGTTGTTTATTAGTATTTAGAGAAACATATTACTGAAAAGAATAAAAACATTTACCTATCCATCTAAAATGATGTTTTGTAGATTTAGTAATGCATCATATTAAAATTAAATATCTCATTAAGTGAAATTGACCTTTTGTTCTTTATCCCTTTCTGGACCAGAGAGTTGTCTCTGAAACCCTTTTTCCTTCTCACAGTGGAATCTATAACAAACTTAATATTTTGCCATTGAAGAAAATTTCCAAATATTTCAAACAAATAATTTTTAACACAAAAACTTTTTCAGGAATGTAAGGAACATTGACAGAAACTATAGAAAAATTTTCACAATATTTTGTTGTTCTTTACTACATGAGCTTATTAATCTTGTTACTTTCCTGCAAGACCATAAATTACTTTTCACACCACTTATAAATAGTATATGACATGCTTTAGTGACGGGTATTCATATATTACTTGTAGCTAGGGGTGAAATTCTGACAAAAAAAAAGTGCAGTACTCTTATGCACATACAATAAAGGAGTTTTCTTATGTGTAACTTATAATATAGTTTACAGAAAGGAAATACATACAACCATTGTTTTGATGGTTTTAAAAAAACATATATATTAAACAAGCAATTCAGATCTTTATATATTTTTGCTTCCCATTATGTTAAATGATAAAAATACATTATATGCACTAATATCAGTGGTGGGTGTTGATCACAGTGCATCAACCAATAAAATGCATCATTTGGATATTTACTGTTATTGACCAAGCATACAAATCACACAGCCAGATGAGACTACTCAACTTGTTTAACAATTACTGACATCGAAGGGGCTAAATAACTTCTTATGATCTTGTTGCTAACAAGATCCAGTTTCTTTAGTCATTTGTTGGCACATAGAAGAATATTTAATGATTTGTTTAGATTCTTTGAGTTCTGACGTGTCTGCTTTCTGACAGTACAATGGAAGGCATGCAGGTTGATGAAAAGCGGATCATGTAAGTCCCAGTACTGAGTACTGGCGAGTATCTGCAGAATTGCATCCATGCATGTTACTGTTTTTAAAGCTCAGCTTCATTAGTAGTTGTTCACATTGCATGCTGTAAGGTTATAAAAGGGTGGGAACAAGAAGTTGTACTAATGAAATCTGATAGAGAAATGGAAAAATATGAGAATTAAAACCTAGGGAATTATATACTTAGTGGATGATAATTTTTTTAACAAATATAAATCTATGCTTTGGGATGGGGGGGGTTAGTAAAAAATCTATAAGTACATTGTTTAGACTCAACTTCTGGGAGATATGCAAAAATGTAAGTTGTAAAGTTTTTCCATTTTCATATGTGAGTTACACTAAATAAATGTTAGAAAATGACAAAATATAAGTTGTAAAGTATTTTTTAGTGAAAATGATGATTGAAATAATGGTAGAATTTTCATTTTTACCTAAAGTTGGAAGATGCTAACTGGTTCATATAGGGTTAAGCAGCTTGCTTTCCCATTGAACTTATGAAAACATAGTTTTGTTCCATAACTTCATAAATTGAATGGGGGAAAAATTGTTTAATAGAGAAAAGAAATCTATGTTTATATTTTGTTGTGTAAAAACCTCCTTCATTTTTATTTTCACTCTTAATATAGTAGCACGCTTGCATAAAAAGAAATTAAGTTGAAGTTACCAACCCAGGCCAACAAGAACTTCATATTTTATTTCTGAGTAAATTTACAATTATACAAACAAATGTATTTTAGATCAGAAAGAATCTAGAATGTGGAAGATGTAAACAAATCAACTGAAAAATGGAAAATTATCCATTGCTGAAAAAATACAATTGCTTCGAAGTTCAGTTTGGGGAGATTTTTTCTTAATTTGGAGTTTTTAATGTTATGTTAATGTATTATTGATAACTTAGTGGTTGAAAAGGAAGTATGGTTAAACAAACGCCCCTCTAAACATAGTATCCTACTATTAGAACTAACACAACATTTATAACTATAATACACTGTCAAAAATATCTGAAAACAGAAAAATTAACTTACTTAGGATCCATGCAAGCTCTTTTTTTGTTAATTTAAAAACTTGTAAGGAAAAGCCATATTTGACTTTAAAGTATGTTAATTTTTCCTAATTTTGTAAACCTTGACTTCTGGCACTTTGCAAGCTACATAAACTAATATAGGTGACTTTCACATGTAAAATCAATATGTAATAACTTTTATTTATAAATTATTTTGAGAATCTTTGATAAGAATTTTTTAGACTCTTCAAAACTTTTGTTATTAAAAATGATTTTGATTCAAAGAACTGTATTTTTGTATTCTAAGTACCTTGCATTAAAGTGACTAATAAAATATAATAATAACACATTTTATTTTCAGCGGGGAGTGTTCTAATTTTTGTAACAAGAAAGGCAAACAGTGAAGAACTTGCGACCAATCTTAAAGTAAAAGAATTTGATGGTGAGTTTCAAAGAATGTTTTGGTTTTTAATTTGAGTCTAAAAACCACATAAAACTCTCTTGTTCTTACTATTATGTCATTAACAAAGTTGTTAAAGTAATGACTATTTAACTAATACCTTTCAAAATCATACTGTCGCCTACTTTAAAAGACTAGTGAAGTCCCGTAAGTAAAACTTAAAGCATCATTATATATGACTAGCTGAGGTACCCATCCTTTGTCTGTGTTATGAACTTAAAAAATGTGTGGGTGGGTGCTATGATAAATAATGCAAAAAATTCTAATTTTCATAATATTTATTTATAACATAACATATTATAGTATTCATTATTATCTCCCCAAGAGTTTTGTATAAGCTTTAAGAACTTACTATATATACGTAAAACATGATATACACTGTGCGATGGTCAAGGTGACCATGTAGGACGAGGTAGTGGCCAAAGTAGTGGTGGTAGAGGGTGCTTTCTGGTACCTGCTTTCAACACCCAGTTCTTAATGTCCTTCCATGGTGTTTCACATGATTAATTAATAGATGGTCATTGGCTGCACAATTGTCTTACGGGCTGAAGTTGAAAGGTCACGGGTCAAAGTAGGAAGTTGGTATAACTCAAAAAATGGCTCTTCATATAAGCCTTATGGTGGTTGTTGGAGTAGAAACTTCAGCTGAGTTAATGTAGTATTGCAATAGTGGCAGCCATTTTTTTCATTACATTGCTTCATAGAGTAGTACTAGCAACAACACTGATATAATATATATATATATATATATATATATATATAGTATATAGTCTTTACGTGTCCTCTACGTACTTATTAGTACTTAG
>NW_013665736.1:985576-989848 GCF_000517525.1 Limulus polyphemus | reverse complement strand
TTCTACTTTACTTACTTACTTACTTACTTCTATAGAGTAAGTACTAGACACACTATATATATATTATATATATATATATATATATATATATATATAAGATGCTTGTGTGCCCTTCTCATTTTGTGTATGTTGTGTTATAGAAAATTATAGAGCCTTCTATGAAGTAGTTAACGTTAACATACATCAAAGGTAATGAATACTCAACAACAGCAATAAAGGGGGTGGAGGGGTTGTGAACACCTCATTAACATGCCCCTTGTTCCAAACTATTATTCCACAAATTTCTGGTTGAGATTAGCCCAGTGAAGTAGGAGTAGTTAGATAAATGACAAACAGACAGACACAGATTTTTGTGCTTTATATATATATACATAATTTGATGAAAAGCTACAAATGACAACATACATCTTGTGCAGTGAAGAAAAATGCTGTTAAAATTGTTTCCACCTTGCTTTATAAAAGTTGTAAAAGTAATTTAACATTACTGTACTGAAAATTTATCAGCTCATAGTGCATTTTTTTTTATATAACTTGAAAAAATGCTAGTAATAACTGTATAAGAATATTTTTTTATTATTATTCACATTATCAGCTGTAATTAAAACTCGCTATACAATATAAAATTATGTTTGGAGATTATTACTTAGCTATTTTTGTATTACAACTGTTAATAACATAGCTTTATAATTTTCAGTGGCTTTACTCCATGGTGATATGGACCAGAATGAGAGAACAAAAGTAATTTTATCTTTTAAGAAGAAGGAAGTGCCCATTCTAGTGGCAACTGATGTTGCTGGTAAGCAAAAGTCATAGTATTCTGTCTATGGGTACAAAATGCTTTAATGAAATTCTGTACCTTTTTTATTTTTATTTCATCTTTTTTTTTAATTTCCAACTAGTGCATGATAAAATTTTTATCCTGGTTGAAACTAGTACATTTCTTAATGTTTATATTCTTTCACGATTTTATATCAAAAAGTTTAGATGTAATCTTAGTTTAAGGAGATATAGTTGCTTTATGTTTTCTTTTATATGGCTGCATGTTAAGTACTGGATGAATGTTCATTTAAACACTTCATTCCCAGCTACTGTCCGACCATTTGGTAATGCATTGCAACTATCGATGTACTTCTGGCTGGATACGTTTGTGTTGCAACCTTTTTCAATGAAGGATATTCATATAATGAAATAATGAAGATTTTTAAAGCTTAGTACACTATCTTTAACATAATGAATTGTATTGGCAAAGAAAGAACAGCACGCTAATGTGAGAATTCGAAAATCACCTTAACAGCATCCCATCTTATGCAGAGCTGCTTCTACCACTGTTGAAGTTTGCCAACTGGTCATTCAAGAAGACTTTCCAGAGTTTGAAACTTATATTGACTGATATGCCCATCTTACATGTCCTAGATGGGTACCTAAATATTTTCAATGCCATAAAACTAAAGCAAGGGGTTATTATTACAGACTTAAGCTACCATATTTGCACCCATAGCAATTCTAGCATTTTATATATTTCAGTATTGTGCCCACATACACTGTTTCTTATGCTGTGGAAGCTGTTCTGTGGTGTGGGTGGTGCTGGAAGAATATGTCCAAAAGAGACGTATTAGTTTGGCAACAAAGAGCAGTTGATTAGGCCATGCTTCCTGGATGAGATGGTCAACACAATTAAAACATATTATCTGATTTTCCTGTGACTCAGTGATGCTTCTGTGACATGAATGGGGAAAAAAATAAATTGCTGTTAATTATTTGAAAATCTCACATATTTTGTGCATTAATATTGTTTTGTCTACATTGATCTTTTACTTAATATCTTGATTATTTTACGTTAATGACATATATATATATATATATGAGAAAAATTTGAAATATGTTAAAATGAAAACAGTTTGATTATTTCATTAAGTCTGACAGTTCAAAGATAGAACAAATGTACACAGTTGTGGTTAATGTTAAATTTATTTCATAGCTGTACTTATATTTGTTCAACCAGTTACCTAAAGTAATTGTATTAATTATATAAAATAATAATTTATCAGTAATTCATTATAAAACCAAATATTCACTATTAAGCATTTCATTCAGATGTCATGATGCATAATACAGCTTGAGCTGGGGTTGTTGATGGGTGATATCTCCAAGAGACAAGTAGAATATCACCAGTGACAGTTAAGGAAAACACATAAAAAGCAAAATATGGATGGCAGTGTATAATATCAGTAATATGGAGCTAACAACAAGTTTTGGAAAAATATTCAACTAAAGATACTGAGCTATAATATGTTTCATTGACAATATCTAATAATATGTTGCATGTTAGGTTTTCTGAGAATACAGCACTATTTGTTATCCATGAATATTTTTAGAAACAGTTGAACTTGCACAGTTGAATAATGGAATACATTGTGTTTAACTAATAATCTACATTGAATACCTGAGTAATATATAAGGAAAATTTATTGTTTGTTAAGCAACAAACAAGATGGTAAAGACAGGAAGGAATAAAGACTGAAGGTAAAGATGAGCATGCACAGCTTGACAGAATTTAATTAATAGTTTTCATATTGTTCTGAAATGATGGGCTTTCAGACTACAGTATGCTCTTGACATCCAGATATTAATTACTATGGAGATTGTGTAGTGTTTATGTAGTTGAGTATAGGTGATGTGTTAGTGTTTGTCATTGTGTATAGAATAAAAATAATGTAAATAGTTTTAGTAAACATTTTATTTGCAGTACCTTTTATTTAATGTAATAAGCAGTGTAATGTAAGAACCAAATGAGTGATGTAATGCAGTATCAATGTCAGTGATGAAGATGTTTGCATGCAGTAACATTTGTGTCTGCGTCAGTTACTGTAGCCTCTATGAGTACAATTGTACATCATGATGGTGTAGGATAATAATGCAACTGTAAACATTGTAGATGTTTTATCAGCAGATCTGAAGAGACCTGTATGTATAATTAGAATATGCAACCTAGTTATTTGTAACCATAATCTGGTAATCTTGTGAATGAACAAAATTTACATAAGCTTGAAAATATTTTTGGTAATGTGATCAATCAATAACTATATATATAGTCACATTAATTCAAAAATGTGGATATGTTTTAGTATAGTTGAACATGTGACAATATACAGTGTGCCCTGAATCAGTGATGATTTTAATAATGTGTGTACTTGTTGTACAGTTATCAAAAATGGATAAGCTGCCTTTGATATGTATGTTTTTATAATGTATCAATAATTCTAGAACAGTGTGCTAATCATATTGAAACTTTCAAAGATGACATGTAAGCAAACTGTAACTTAACATATTGCTTTATTTGTCTTTGTGAAATAATACAGGAATAATGTTTTGCAGTTATACATTTATTATAGGTAATAGTCCAATGATACATTACAAGCATAAATCAGATGGTCAAGAAATAACATATTTTGACCAGGAAAAAGTCATTCTGCCCATGGTGTGGGAACTATATATTTTTGACATTGATTAATCCAAAATACAAGATTTTTAAGTGGAAGCCTCTCTTTTTTTTTTACATGAAAAAAATGCTGAAAACTTTGTCACACAGATAACTTTTTAACTCTTTCAGCACGGGCTCCGTCCCTGGGACTGACCTCATAACCATTTTGTCCTTGTTATAGTTTTCATATTATAACTTTTAAATTAGTAAGCGATTGTTAACGAAATTTGGTACATTATCATTAAACATTACAATGCTTTCATATGCAAAATATAATTTTTTTTTTATTAAGTCTTAAGGTTTGTAAAGCAATGTTTTTCTTGTGTCTTTTTTTTTCTTTTTGCATGTTGCCTATCTATAATGCAAAGTAATATTCATTTTAAGGTTAAAAATACTTTTATACATCAGAAAAATTTTAAATTTCACATGTGAAATCATTATAATGTACAGATAGTTATCAAATGTTTCTTAAGAAAAAACTTTATATTTTATCTGTTAATTTTAGTAATTAATCTCTGTACAGGTTCGGTAGATTTGACCAATCTCAAAACCACAATATAAAATTAAGAAATAAATATAAATTATGCCTCTTATTCTAGAATGAACACAAATATAACACAAAAACATAAATGTTAAACTAAATAGCTTAAATCTCATAACATTATACGTTTATATATATTTATTATATTGACCTTTCAGCCATGCCTGGCTAACAATACAGAAGTTACAATGATGCGGCTCACATGCACTCATGTTACAGTATCAAATAACATAAAACTGACCTTTGGTCT
>NW_013665736.1:978180-984670 GCF_000517525.1 Limulus polyphemus | reverse complement strand
CAATGTTAATGAAATTTGGCAGATTATCAGTAAACATTACAACGCTTTCATATGCAAAATATCAATTTTTTTCATTAAGTCTTAAGGTTGTAAAGCAATTGTTTTTCTCATGTCTGTTTTTTCTTTTTATATGTTGCCTTTCTATCATGCAAAGTAATATTCATTTTAAGATTAAAAATACTTTTAAGCATCAGAATATTTTCAAATTTCACATGCATAATCTTTATAATATCGAGATAGCTATCAAATGTTTCTTAAGAAAAAACTTTATATTTTATTTGTTATTTTCAGCAATTATTCTCTGTATGGATTCAGTAGATTTGACCATTCTCGCAACCACCATAAAAATTAGGAAATAAATATAAATCATGCCTCTTTCCTTTTAGAATGAACACAAATTATAACAAGAAAACATAAATGTTTAAACTAAATAACTTAAATCTCATAACATTATACATTTATATATTTTTATTATATTGACCTTTCAGCCATGCCTGGCTAACAATACAGAAGTTACAATGAATGCGGCTCACATGCACTCATGTTACAGTATCAAATAACATAAAACTGACCTTTGGTCTGTACAAAGTAACTTGTCTTGGCTGTGTTTTAGTAGACTAGTATTATGTAAAATACAGTCTCATTTCAATTATTATACATTATGTATGTATAGATTATTGCTATTTTGAAATAAGTTCTTAAACATATTCTTAAAACATAAAACAGTAAATAAAGAAGTAAAGTAAACAATTATCTCTTCTAGTTATGACTTTTGTACTCGGCTGCTGCTTTATGTAGGTTGATAAGCTTTTAAAAATTTTGCATGTGGAGGATATGAAACAAAATAATTTGTTTTAGGTTTTATATATATACATTTGAACTTAAAAATCGTAAATTACTACATCAGTACCATAGAATTCCACTATAATTTATCAAGCTTAGTAACTAAGCTGTATTTTAGTCTAAAAAAGCATGAAATTTTGAGCAGACTAAAGACACACCCTACCTTGTTGAAATATTGTTTCAAAAGAAAGGAAGCCTGCAATCCTGTTAAAATGGCTGAGAAAGCCACTATTGCTTTGCATTTCATGAAAGTTTAGTTTCCCATGATATGAGCCTATGACAATCATAAATATCAAGTATTAACTTTGCTTGCATTCTCTGTATCATGATGTAACTTCCTTACATTACATTTGCATTAAGTTTCTACACTCTGTAGCCATGGTGTCAAGATGGTATGGCTACATCAGGATAAAGCATCAAGTCACACCTTTTAAGTTCAGTGCAACATTTTAGCAACTGTAAAGAATGAAACTGGTGTCTAAGTTATTCCCTTTTCATATGTATCTGTGAAGTCACGTGAATGTGCATTTAGTTTGTTATGCATGGTCATGGACCTGCATACAGTGAAGGTTCTGTGGAAACTTTGTGAAGATCTGTAGTATAAGATTGACTTCACTTGTCTTTGCAGGAACTTGTTACAATAGAAACTGTGATGTCACAAAGAATGCTTTATCATGGTCATCAAACTGAGTATAATCATTGATAGTTGAAGTAGTTTGAAGATCACCACAGAACCAGTGATTTAAATTGTGGTTTCAGAGAATAGTGTGTAATCTTAATCATCAAACCGAGCACTATCAGTGACAGTGGAAGTAGCTTGAAGAGCACCATGGATCCTGTCATTAATCCTTCATATATGTAAAATCTATTGCAAGTAACCAAAACCTTGTTATATTGTTACAGATGGTCAATCCCCCTGCTATGGAAAGAAGGAAGTTATCAGAAACTGAGTAAATACAGAAATATGTGACAACTCAGCAGAAAATTAAAAATTATTTAATTAATGTTGCAGTTATATAAAACTTCCACGTAGAAGAGTGAGAATAAACTGGATAGCTCTGTATTACTGAAATATGTCAATATATTCCGTGGCTTCAGGTTCATTATAACAATACTTTAGGAAGAAAAAATATAAATTTTCTGACACTTTTTCTAGTCCCGTAATCATGTTGATAAGAGTTTTGGAAGACTTACCAATATTATCAATAACTAATTACGAAAAAGGATGATGTTAACTTTTGCACATTTTTAAAAATTGAAGTTAATAGTTTATTTTTTACTATTTTTTCTGTAATTCTTTATTCGATATTGTAAGATGGTGATGAGGTAAGTTATTTTGGTGCTTCTATAATGCATTTTGAAGACACAGTATGGTGTCACCTAACTTTGTGATAATACTATATGTAGTGGAAACACTAATTGACTTTAGTGAGTATAGTAAAACACTTTTGATGAATTAAAGCTGTATCGTTTATACTTGTTACTCTTTCTTCCCAGCCCGAGGTCTAGATATCCCTCACATCAAAACAGTGGTGAATTATGATGTAGCTCGTGATATTGACACTCACACCCACCGTATTGGTAGGACTGGTAGAGCAGGTATGTAGCAAAGTTTTAAAGTCTGTTTAGTTAGAATGCACAGAATGTCTTGAACAGGAATGATTTTGTTGCATGTTCATCAGTATTAAGCTTATCATAAGAATCACAAGTTATGATGCATTATTAAGAACAAGAGTTGTTCTAGAACATTTGTAGGAATGAGATGAGGACTGTCTATAGTATGGTATATTTGCTTGGTACCTCAGTCTCTTAAGGATAAGTTCTTTGAATGGTAACAGTTCTCCCCACATAAACTGAATATATATAGTATGTTGGTGCCAATTAGACTTATTTTCATAATATTTTTTCTTCTGAAAGTAGAGTATCAGCACTGTAATAAGTATTAATTAAAAGGTAAGATTGTAACTAATGTTATATTTATATATAATGGCACATTTTACACTTAGGATATAAGAAATCCCTTAAGCTGTGAAATTGGCTTAACATATATTTTACTCTTTCAGCACGGGCTCGGTTTATGGGACCAACATTGTAACCATTTTGTGCTTGTTATAGATTTCATGTTATAACTTTTAAATTAGTAAGCGATTGTTAATGAAATTTGGCAGATTATCAGTAAACATTACAATGCTTTTGTATGCAAAATATAATTTTTTTTTTATTAAGTCTTGAAGTTTGTAAAACAATGTTTTTTCTCATGCTTTTTTCTTTTCACATGTTGCCTATCTGTCATGCAAACTAATTTTCATTTTAAGATTAAAAATACTTTTATGCATCAGAAAATTTTTAAATTTCACATGTGAAATCTTTATAATGTGCAGACAGTTATCAAACATTTCTTAAGAAAAAACTATATTTTAACTGTTATTTTCAGTAATTAATCTCTGTACAGGTTCGGTATATTTGACTGATCTCACAACCACCATATAAAATTAAGAAATAAATATAAATTTTGCCTCTTATTCTAGAATAAACACAAATATAACACAAAAACATAAATGTTTACACTAAATATCTTAAATCTCATAACATTATACATTTATATATATATTTATTATTTTGACCTTTCAGCCGTGCCTGGCTAACAATACAGAAGCTACAATGA
This sequence comes from Limulus polyphemus, assembly GCF_000517525.1. Lineage (NCBI taxonomy): Eukaryota > Metazoa > Arthropoda > Merostomata > Xiphosura > Limulidae > Limulus > Limulus polyphemus. Next base: position 981,162 of record NW_013665736.1, on the reverse strand, counting down.
TGCGGCTCACATGCACTCATGTTAGCGTACAAATAACATAAAACTGACCTTTGGTCTGTACAAAGTAACTTGTCTTGGCTGTGTTTTAGTAGACTAGTATTATGTAAAATACAGTCACATTTCAATTATTATACATTATGTATGTATAGATTATTGCTATTTTGAAATAAGTTCTTAAGCTTATTTGTCTAAAAGCATAAAACAGTAAATAAAGAAATAAAGCAACCAATTATCTCTTCTAGTACTTTTGTACTCAGTTGCTGCTTGATGTAGGTTGCTAAGCCTTTAAAAATGTTGCAAATAATTTTTTTTAGATTTTATGTATAAAATCTTGGTACAAAAGAAAGAATGGCATCCTAAGAATTTAAAATGGCCGAGAAAGCCACGAGGGGGACATTCTGAGCTTCCAATTGGTTATTCATGTCATATGTAGAAGTAAGTGTATATAAGAGAGCATTTTCAAAAATGGAAAGAGGTGTGCGGGGTGCCACTGTATTTGATTTATTACATATGCAATATCTTAGCAAATAGAAAAGATAAGACCTTCATATTTTATTTTCTAGCTTGTCTATATTGGTAATTTGAGTTTCTAATTTGTATAAAACTATAGACTTAGTATTTTGACTTCACAAACATCTAATTTGAACCAGTGCTGCATTCAATATACCATGTGACACACAAAAATCGATGTTTATCTATGTTTCTTTTAATATTTACTTTTAAATTAAGAAATTGAGTAATGAATAGTACTACAATTTGAATTCTAATCTACAGTTTGATACCAAACTTATTGACTTACATTCATGAAATAATAGTTCAATAAAATTTTGAATGCGAGTCAACAAACAAGATGACATGGCCTTTCACCCATAACCCGTCTCGAAAGGGTTTATAGCATTCCCTTATACCCGTCTCGAAAGGGTTTATAGCATTCCCTTTTGCTTGTAATTTTGAGATCACACTCCTATTTGTCAAACCCCCTGGTGGTTCAATGACAAGTTTGTGTGCTTATAACATTAAAAAATGGGGTTTTGATACTTGAATGGGTAGAGCACAGATAGCCTATTGGGTAGGTTTGTGCTCAAGCAATAAACGAACAACCTTAACTAACTTATCAAATTTTCTTACCAAAATATGTTGTTTATTAATTGTGGGATGGAACTTTTTCCACTAAATATTATGTTGATTATTAACATGTTCAATAACTTTAATAGTTTATATTAATTTTGTGGAGTAAACAATATGGTACTAGTTTTCACTTTATCCTGCTCATAATCTTTTCTTATATGAAATGTAGTGCATGCCAGTTTCATTTTTCTAGGCTTAACAAGTTTTATCTTTGTGACTGAGCTTTTACTTGGATTGTAATGATTAAGTTTTTGTTGCAGGAGAAAAGGGTATAGCTTATACACTTGTGACAGAAAAGGATAAGGAGTTTGCTGGACACATTGTAAGGAATTTGGAAGGAGCAAACCAGCCAGTGCCTCAATCTCTTATGGATCTAGCTCTACAGGTCTGTAATGTTGAATTATAAAAAGACTAGAGCTGTTTCAAATTAAATTCATTTCTTTAAAATCTGTTTTATAAGAAAGCCTACCAGTAATTGCCTTTTTTTTTTAGAGAGAATTAGGTTAAAACTCACTTTTCTAGACTACTGACATACATTGCCAAAGAAAAGAAACTTAGTCTTTAAAAATATTTTTCTTTGTGATAGATATTATTAAGGTATTACTTAATTATTTTATTTCTGAGGTTTTAAGTAGGCGATCTCTTTGTATTTTTTCCAAGTATATATGATGTTGTAAAGCAAGTTTTTAAAGTTCTTTATATAAAGATATTGGTGCAGTGTTATTCACAAAGACACTTATATTAAAACCTCTGTACTCGTATATGTGTTTATTGTCTTCATTCGTAACTTCTAATTAATTAGGTTTACACTGTTTGCTTTTAGAATACATTAATCTACAGTAATTCTTTTTGTTTGTTTTTAACTTTAATTACTTTTAATATTGCTTACACCAAAGCCATGATTGCTGGCATTTAACTTGCCAGTCTTTCTCTCATTTAGTTGATATTATTTAAGGTCTGCTTTTTTTAAGTACTTTTACTTTATTGTATCAAAAACACTATCATGATATTAGCTTTTCTCTGTCATGTTGATAAAATCTAAAAGCTTGAATGTTCTTCAGTTTACATTAATTTTCAAATCTGTTTTTATTTTTGATATGCCTTTTTATTATAAGGTTTTATAATGATTGGTCAAACTAGAAACATTGTGAGTGTGTTTGTCACATCACCACATTGATGACTAAATGATTATAAAAAGTACATGATAAATATTTTTTTGGTAGGGGTGGATTTAGGTCAGGTCGGCCTTGGGGCAGCAGAATAGCATTTGGGGCCCCCTAATAAATACAAATACATACAATGAATGAAAATTTCAAGTTTTCTTTTTGTTGGGGACTCCAATTGGTTGGGACCCTGGTGCAGCTGCTCTTTCTGCCCCACACTTAATATGGCCCTGTTTGCTACATATTTGAAGCTGAATTATTTTTTAATACAAATTACAAGCAATAATGAGATACATTAATTAGAAATAATTACAAATTATGATTAAAATTAAATTGTTTGTCATTTTTGGTGAAAATCATTTTCAAGTACTTTTGAATTGATAAACTCCAGTGGATGTTTCAGTGTTTTCATATTCCATCATCAGTGTTCCACATAACATTATCAAAAATTTTTATTTTACAAAAGGTAGAAATAGTGTGATGGATTAGCAATCGATGTGTTCGAAGGAAAATGAAGTTGATTATAAACAAGATTACGACACTTATGATAAACAACATTGTTTATTGACAAAAAGGGGACATGGATAAACGTTTCGGAATTCGATCAGATTCCATCTTCAGTATCTAAAGCAGAATAAATGAATTTACATCAGTATTTATACATTTTCAAAGTACAGTTGCTAAACATAAT
>NW_013665736.1:964092-977673 GCF_000517525.1 Limulus polyphemus | reverse complement strand
CATATGTTCATAGGCTCTGACTTTTAAATGGCGTTTGGTTTTGCCAATATAGGAGGCCTTACAGTCAATTTAAATTTTTTAAGTTTGTGATGGTTTTCTTTAATTTTATCTCTTATGCCCTTTGTGAGCCAACCTGGTTTTTTACTTGCAGCCACCCCTTTTTCTCTATAAGAACTATGTTTATCTTGAATATTTAAAAATTTATCTTTAAATATTTTTCCTAATTTTTCAAATACCTCAGCTGCCCAATTCACAACAGATAATTCTTATCACATATTTCAAAATTTGATTTTTTTGAAATTTGTAACCAAAATATTATTCCTGATCTCCATATGCAGCAAACCATTGAACCTAATAGAGCAATGATCACTTGCACCTAGGTGTTCCCCAATTCCCACCCTCTCAACAATTTCTATGTTAGAAGTTAACAATAAATTTAAAATAGCATTGTTTCTGGTAGGTTCCTTGACCAATAGGTGGAGAAAACCATTTTGAATAGTTTCTATAACCTTTCTCCCTCGTATATGTAGTATATTTGTAACTTAATTCATAAGATTAAATAATAAGCTGATTTTAGTATGAACTCTACTACTGTAAGCTTTGCCTGGTGTAATATTTTGTTGTGAAAGCCTTTTAAACTCGGTTTGAGGTGTGTTGCAGTAATATCTTTTGCATGCAGCACCAAATATTTTACCTTCTTCTTCATAATTTCCATAGTTTTACTTTGACCAGATTACTTTTTTGGAATATTTGATTATTTCAAACAGGTTAATAATTTCCTGGAAATCTATACGTATTCCATTAAAGCAAAAAGAGACCTTATGAACATTTTTTAGGTTAATTTGTTGAAAATCTTTCAAACAAATATGTTGAAGTATCTTAAATCCAAAATCTTAAATATTTAAAATACTAAGATAAATTATTGGTGTAGAGAATTTCATTATGCTTGAAATGTAAGTGAAATGTAAGTACTAAACTGTGCAATGATATTTATCATAATGAAGAAATCAGTACTGTAGGAAAATTTGAAAAATAGTTATTGTGTAGAACAGCACAGGCAAAAATTATAAAAATGAAGTAATTTTGTTGTAAAGAGAGGTTTAAACTAATTTCAGAGCTCTTGGTTCCGTAAGTCCAGATATAAGCAAGGCAAGGCAAAGAAATTGAATGTTGGAGGTCGTGGGTTAGGCTTCAAAGAAGAATCTGTGAGTTACCTTTCTAATTTTATTATATTTGCTATTCAGATTGTGATTATCAGTCAGATCATTGAAAATATGTTTTTTTTTTTTTTGTATTTCAAAATTTCTTTGACATCATGTCAGCAAGAAGTGAAATTTAATATTATTGAAAATGTCACACAGTTGTTATTAATTCACATTTTCATTTGTTACAAAAACTCAAAAATTAGAATTAATTTTTGTGGTACTTTAAAATTCTCTGTTTAGTAGAACTGTACTTTAAAATTTTTTCTCTATGCATTTTTTTATGAATTAGCTAGTCTAACAAAACATGCTAATGATAAAACAAAATCCTCTGAAATGAAAATTTGTGCTGGATATTTGTACTTCAATCAATAAGAGGAGTTGTTTTAAGGCTTAGAAGACTTTTTTAAAGGTGTATAAAAATATTAATTTTTTAAATAGCATATTGCAATTAGTGAATTGTGAAAGGAAAATAGAGTCAACTTTTACGGTATTATGTTGTGCACCAAATTAGAACATTTAGCTTTGAATTTGTTTTGGTAAAACACTCCAATGAAAGTGTAGGATTTAACAGACTTAAAACTAATGCACAATTGATATCATTAATTATTACAGTGAACATAATGAAATATTAGGGAAGGTGCATATTTTTTTAAAAAGTTAATTGTAATATTTATTTGATGTACTTCATCTCAACTAGTTTTATGTGTGACTAATTTTACATTTGAGCTATCAGCATTTTCTTCATTTATTGAAAAGCTTATTTATGATTAAATATGCAAGGTATCTACTTGAATGAATTTATGTTTAGCTAAGTGTACAATCATTCTTGCTGTGTGATAATTAATAAGATGACTTTTCAGTTTGACTTGAATGTAATATTAACAGAGTCCAAAAGACTTTATCAGAAAAAAAAATCATTCAGAGTTGAAATTACCTCTAATAGATCTTCAAGTTTTCTTTTTATTTACACTTAGGTGCAACATCAAGTAGTCTGCCATAATTTTTACCAAAATACTTTCACATATAAAATCTATCATATTTAAAAATGGTGACTTAACCATTTCATAACAAAATGAAAATGTTTGAGTCAGCAGTTGCAGTGCTTTAAAAAGAACTTTTGAGTATCATTGAAGGCTAGTTATGTAAAATTTGTTTCGGTTATAAACAATGTTTAATATTTAAAATTTTTATTTTCTGCTTCATTGCTTAAAATGTAGCATATGAAAGTATTGAAATATTAGGCCTAATTAAAATATGTCCATCAACTACACCTTTTAGTTTTTATTAATATTTTTTTGGCCTTTAGATAATGAACATACAAATCAACAGAAGGCATTTTTCTGTACAAAATAAACATAAAAAGAAAATTTTGCAAACTTTATACCTAAATATTACAGATATAAAATCTTCAGTTATCAAAATATTTTATATGCCAAATAATATTATAGGATAATTATATTTCATATTTGTAACACAATCCTGGCCTGGGTGTGGTCTAATAATTCATGTACTGTACTGTGAATCTGAGGGCTTATGGTTCATATCCTGTTTCTGCAAAAGTGCACGCCACTCTTAGGGGGCAACAAGTGCATTATAAGCGTGACAGTTAGATCCCACTTTTCAATTAGAGTAACCCAGAAGTTAGTGGTGGGTGTTGTTGACTGTCACCTTTCCTCTAGTTTATCATTTAAAAATCAGAGATGGCTACTACAGATAAACAGTGTGTAGGTTTATGCAAATTTCTGAAACAAACAAACATCAAAGTAAATTTCTGGCAAACTGGTGCAGCAGTTTGTCCAGCTGACATGAGGTTGATGTAAAAAAATAATTGCTTGAAAACTTACTATAGAAACTAAAGGTACATAAGTTTGTCATGACTTATAGGATGCCAACGCATACCTGTTATCTTTTAGTTTTGGTTTCTTTCTTTGTGAATTTAATATCTATTTTACACTAAGACTTTGACTGAAAAAAAGAAACTTTATGCTGAACTTGTGTTTGCTCTATATGTGTGAGATTACATATTTGTTAAGAGAAACCACAGCTTTGATTACAGGCATGTGATTTATAGTACCATTTCATTAGTCTCTAATTTTGGGCTAGTATCAAGTAATTAATTTTACATGAACCAAAATGTTATTGACCCTTTTTGAAGTTTTCAAACTGGTTTTTCTGATAATTTTTCACTTTTGATGTATCAAGTACAATATAACAGTCACTGATGTTTTTATGGTTATTACAGAAAGTTAAGTGTTCAAAATTAACGGGTCTGATTGGACCTGATATGAGAAAACTTATCTCATTTTTATGAAAAATAACAACCATGGTAGGACCTGTATAGTAAAATTCATCAAGTGTGTGTTCAAATCAACAGGCCTGGCATAACCAAATTACAAATCTAAATGTACTGGGTGTTGTAATTAGGCATTCCAAGAATGTTTAAATGAGGCAGTGTCCACTTCTGTAACCATCAGGAAGCAAAATAATATTGTTGAATTATTGAACTTATTATTGCCAACACTAATAATTTGTATTATTCTGGTCTTTTCTATCCAGTCTTCAGAGAATATCTTCAGTAAAAACAGCTCACATTTTCCTTCTGCTCCTAAAGCATCTGGTCCTGGTACAGACCGTTTATCTGCTCTGAAAGCTGCATTTCAGGTTGGTAGACTTATACTTTTGTAATATTGTAATATAAAGTATTGTTTTTCATTTTGTTAGTAAAAGCATCTAAAATCTATTCAACTGAAAATAGACATAGAAAAGTCCATTGAGAAATTATTTTTATGATATTTTTTATCTCAAAAATTTATGATGAAAAATCTGAATATGCCTATTATTCAAGGAAATAGTCTAATCCTTATTAATGAACCAAATTTTTAAAATTTCAAAGGAAAATTCAGGCGACAAGCTCATATACTATTGAGGTACTGTAATGTATAAAGAAATTAATAGGCTCAAAGGGTTTCCTTTTCATATATGAAATATACCTTAAGACTGACCCAGTTATTTTTAGATGATTGTATTTGTTTTGATTTTTTTCCCAAAGTAATGAGCATTATAAAATGATTTCATTTTACAGTTTTTGAATTAGTGTTATCAAAATTTATAGAAGGCTGCCAATAGAACTTTTTATATTTTAAGTGGTGGAGTGACCCATTTTTGTTTTTTTTGTCCATATTATTGCTTCGTGAACTTAAAACGTTTAAGAGGGCAAGTATTATTAAATTATTCCAGAGTTTTCACCAAACCATGCATGGATTTCTTTGTTTACAGTGAATATGTACCAAGAGAAGTGTCTACCAACTTCTGTCTTTCTCTGGTTTGAATCAATTTACCAGAGTTGTTTATGTAGGATTAAGTCAGTTGGTTAGTTGTGGTAAAGTCATTCATATTTTTAAGTTATTAGTTTGCAACTAGTTTGGCTATTAAAAATTTATTCATAAACTAATGCAACCAACAAAACACTTAAAAAAGTTACTTGTGTTATAGTAGAAGTATTTTCAGCCAATAATATAGTGTGTTTTTCTCATATGCTTTTGTATCTTGTAGTATTGACTGGGTTATGCTATTATGTTCAGTTTAAAGTAAATTAACTATTTTTATGAATAAACTATTACTTAATATTTTTAAGGCTACTCATAAAATATTTTACCATTACTTTACTAGTGGTAAGGTATTGAACTTTGAGTTCTTGGCTTTTAAGCTCAGTTATACAAATATGTTGTTAAAATTGATGGAAAGTTCTTAAAAAATCTAAATGTTTTAATCATTCTAGGAATAATATTTAACCAAAAAAATGGCTTGAACGGTGCAATTATCATATGTTTATTTTCGATGATAAACACCATTATATATTTTTTACAACTAGAAAATTTATATAACATTATTATGTGAATATATTGAACAGGGATATGAAAGAATTACATGAGGACAAAGCTATGTGAATGAAATGACTGGGGAAGAATGCTTCAGTAATTCACTTTTACATTCCATCACCTTTTTTTTTCTTCAAAAAATGCCCTTCAAAATGGATTCCTGTATATGATGAAGGGACCTCTAAGGGAAGGTTTTGCGTGTGTAGTTTAGTTTATTCTGAGATTCAAACATCCACTCACAGTGAATTATTTTTCAATTAAAGGTTATTAGAGGAACACCCATTTAGGTCCCCCCTTCATAGTACTTTAATTCATTAAAAGGGAGTTATAGTTGAGCAGTATCTTCTTAACACAACCAAGTCAGAGATTCTTGAAAGTCTTTCCAATCAAGGAATATTAACTGTTTGGTGAATCTGCACTCGAAATAATGGAATACCTGAGTCAACTAGGGTGCTCATTTTGATGAGATGTTCACCTACTGATGTGAAGGCAGGCTACTGCGAATGAAAAGTTTGGTTTTATATTACAAACTATCTCCATTGTTTAAGTTTGAATACTAAAATATCTGTGCTCATTGTTTTGGCAAAGACTATAGTAGCAGCAAATATCAGTCAGAGCCACACTGTATCAACTGTGCTGGTTCCCACCCCTCTTTCTATAGATCGTGTCTAAAAGGGGTTGAAAAGAAGAAAGTACAGAGAATATAAACTGAATAACCAATAATCTCTCTTACACTGATGCATGGAGGATGGTAACATTCCCTCCAAAATGGTGAAGCTGCTGAACACTCTTCCACTGTTATAGTTGAGATGTAGACATCTCTGACTATGTTAAAGAGTTTTATTATCCTCAATGGACAAACAGGTGGATATATCTGCATTTATCTCTGTCCATGCTGTTACTACAATATAGCAATCATGACCAGTCCCTTTGGACCCAATACACATGACTGTAATTTGGTTTTGCTCTCACTCGTTGAAGTTTTAGCCTTCTGATAGAGAGCAGAGTCAGTAAGTATAGTTGATCTAAATGTTGAAGAATAAAAAATACAAAAAATGGATTGTAGAGACAAATATCATAAACTCTGTCCCACTTAGGTCTCCTCAAAGTTCTAGGTGAAAATGGCCACATTGATATAGTAGAACTGTTGAGGTTCTTAAACTAATTGAGATTACATCAAGACCTTTACTAATTCTTAGTATTCATTATGTATCTCTTTAAAGGAGACATTTCTAAAAACTGTTGATATTGTCAGTATTCAGCAGTTTTCATTGCTCAGAAAAGACAGATTGCATGACAAACAGGTTTCATGGAGGAGTAGCATGGTTAGCTGATCAGCATGCTCCCTACATGACTGTACCACTTACTATACTTCTGAAGGCCATTTCCATCCATGTCTCCATTGATTTTACCATCACTGCTATATTCTCTTTACTTGTCATCAGAAGAAGCAGTTAACACTTTCACTATGGGCATCTTTTTCTACACATCACAATATTTTTGCAAGTTACATTTCAAATTAAATCAAACTACTTTCTTACCATGGTATATAAATAAATTCAGCATAGAAATGTTGTTAATAATCCAAATTTTAATAGAGTATATGTCTTAAGCTCTTAATTTTGTAAGGCAATATTAAAAAAAAATCCTGAATTTCCCCTAATATGAGAATTGTGACATTTTCTGTCTAAGCATTCTCTTTTCTTTGATTTACTTACCATTCTTCCAAGAAGTATGAAATTTAACATAAATTACCCATTATAATGTTGTTATCACTTAGTCAAAGCATAATTTTATAGCCTTCAATCTTATTTAGTTAAAAAAGCCATAAAATAGAAAATTAGACTCCTCTTGCCATGCCTACCTCACATCCTCTCTTTCGGAAATTGCCAATAGTTCTGTATGATGTTTAATACTATTTTATTTATAACCAATAGAAAGCCAAGGTTTTAATTTATCAAATGACATATCATATTATGTTGTTTTCTGTACAGAGAATTGTCTATTTTGCTTAGTTGAATTTTTAATGGTTCTTGTCACATAGTTAGAAAACTAGAAAAAATTGTAATATTTATGGAACATGTCTGCTTTTTGCGTGTGAGTATTCTGTGTTCTTTAGTGCATTATGTAATTAAATAGAATATTACTTAGTGCACAGAGCTATACTCTATAACACTGCCCAATTTAACAGCTATCGATGACACTCTACTTTTCATACTAATGTTAATACTATGAAGTTGTGGTATTGTATAAATACTTTCTTTTCTGTTCCAGTCTCAGTACAAGTCTCAGTTCTGTGCAGCCACAGACACAGCTTGGACAATTAATAAGCCTACTCCACCTTCATCATCTGCAACAGCTGAGTCAAACAACTCCAGTACTTCTGGATCAAACTCATCTTCTTCATCCAGTAAATCCAGAAAAAAGAGTCGCTGGGATAGCTAATCGTCCTAATATTTATATTTTATGGCATATATGTGTGTATTGTAGTATAAAGCTAGGAACTTTGTGAAACTTAACATCTTTGTTATTTTAAAAAAATAGCAAGTTTGCATTAAATCCCCATTTGTCAGTTTATACCCAGTTACTGAATTACCACAGATTCAGTAATTTAAATCTTGCTAAACATTTATGTGAGAAACATGAATTAGCAACAAAGCTGACAATCAGAGTAATCCATATTTGTTTTACTTGTTAACTTGATTTGAAGACGTTAATAAAAAATACAGTCTTTAAAAGAAAGTCATTGTGACAACAGTTATCAACATTTGTTTATCTACATTATGGTTGTGGAATATGCCTGTCTAATCAGTATTGGTTTAAATGTTAAATATTTTGTATGGAGAAACATATGTAATATTCTACTGCATTAACATATGAATCAGACAAAAGTTTTCTATGCTGTATTATTAAAGGAAAGTAAATTAAATAAGAACATAGGAAATTGCAAGAAATTAAAAAATTACAAGAAAGTACTTTTATAATGGTATTATAGATTATTTTAATTTAGTAACATGTGAAAGATGACACTGTCTACTTGTAATAAAGCCCTCAAAGCTGAACTTGTTAAACATTATTAACTGAATCATTTGAACTGTACACCATGTGTAGTGTTATCAAAAACTGAGAAAAGTGAAAAAGGAAATATGTAAATAGAGTTAAAATGTCTGCAAAAACAAATGCATTCTTAACCTCATGATACACGTATGGACAATGAATATATATGGTAATTATATATTTGTGATATCTCTAATGAATTAGAACTTAATTCATAACTAATGTAAATTGGTGGAAACATTTATTCAGAATTTTTATAAAGGCTTGCACAACAATATAATATGATTCAATTATCTGTAAAGAGCTAAGCTCTAATAGTGTCATGTTTTCAACCCTCTATTGCATATTGTAACATACACCAAATCAATCTATCTTTGTTGCATAATACAAGTACAAGTGCTTCAATTCTGTAGTTGAATTCTCTTATTTCTAGATAACAGTCTAAATAAAACGTGGAATTATTTATGTTGATTCTTCAATTAAACAATGTTACTTTTAGGTAACGTATCCATTTATAATAAAATATATTTCACAAAACCTTTTTTTTTGTGCAATATAGACCTTTTTAAGTAAGAAATTCAAAGAAAACTTTTTTTTTCACTGAATTAGCTGAACTGTTTTAGATAATGGTTATTAAGTAAACTTTGGCTTTAGTTAATGTTTCTGGACAATACAACAATACACATTTTGTTTTGCCATTTGGTACTTGGAGTTGATATTTTTTAACCTTAGTGACACTTTATGTGGTATAAATCACCAGGTTATGATCTTTAAGGTTCAGGCACAACCAACTGTTGGATAGAGGGAGTGCAACGTGACAGAAGTATCGGGCATCTTTTTTGGTTTCTGTTAACCATATAGCAAAATTGACTGTCACAGTTCTTATGTCTTCACAGTAAAATGCTTAATCATCCAAGTTTTCATCATATTAGTATATAGGCATAGTCAGGCATAAAATAATGTTTTTTGTGTATGTTTGCCTTATTCATGTGTATTCACAGGATTTGATTTCAAAACTATTATTTAAGATAAACATCCCAAACTGATTTGATTTAAGCTTTTTTGTATTGTGACTAGCTATGCTGATATTCATTCAAAGAATCTTACACTTTATTTTAAGGAACGTGTTAATTTCTTTAGTTTACATTTCTTTTCGTTATCCAGCATTATGTTACTGTTAATCATGTGAAATTTTATGCTGGGTGTAATTATATATATTTCCAAATAACACACATTCATTGTTAAATGATAATTTTTATCAATCGACTCTTCTTTTCATGTATTAAAATTTTAATTGTAATGCAACTGTTACTTTGATGTTGACATATAAAGTCGCATTAGAAATAATATGTCTATATATAGGTGTGTGTGTGTGTGTGTATATATTGTTGTTTGCTTTTCTTTTGACAGAATATCAACATAGCTATAGTACAATAAAAAACTGTATTCAGTTCAGTCTGTGGTGTTTATCCAATATTAATATATTTTGAAATTAAATTCAGTGTCATTGAAAATATCCAGTGATAACACATTTTGGCATTTCACCTACCAGTCATGTTTTTGTCTGGTATTAGACTAAAAATTAAAACCCTATCCTCTTAATTGCTGGTCTTATTTATTTGATATAGCAAATTTTACATTACCTGGACTCCTCCCCCTCCAACCTTTGAATTGGTGGAATGGACCCTCTGACACCCTTCTCTTATTAGACCAAATGCATGCATAGTTGTAGAGAATTTTATGTCTACATCTACTAGCTGTTTTACTATTTGCCCAGATCCAACTTGGAGCATCTCAGCTTTTTCCACCAGTGTTTTCATGGCTCTGGTTTGTTGTCGACCATGCCTAACCAATTTTTTTGATGTACCTGCAAGTATTTAAGCTACAACTTCTGCTGCAAATATTCATTCTTTAAAACCACTGGTTTGGAGTGCTTGTATAAGTTTAGAGTACTTTGTGAGTTTGAATTCATGCATTTCATGCATTTTTTCTTTCATAAGGCATTGTAAGTTCCATCACAATATTCAAATTTATTAGTTTGGATGTCATTTTTTGGTCTTTGATGATGTTGGATTATGTTTAAGTTGGAATTACACCCCTTATCTTGAAGGTCAACTTCCATTTCTAAATCATTGGCAAAGTCAAGAAGACCTGGTAACTGTGCATGTGCAATTCTGGCATTGCTTGTGTTGCCTTATCAAGAAAGGTACTCTGTGATAATAATGCTTGGAGATGGCTTGAATGGGTAATGAAGAAAAAAACTTGAATATAAGTTTTCTTCTTTACCCATTAAAGCCGTCTCCAAGCATTGTTAGTTTCAAAGTGGGTTCCTCGTCATCGAATTTGTACTCTGTGATACTTTAGGCTTCTTCCTGTTACTTTAGAGTGAGTGCAAGCTACATAAGCTGTAAGCTTTTTGAAAACATAATCGTGCCTCTATGTGTATCTTCCTTGTGAAGCTGGAGTTTCTTTGTATGCCAAAAGAATATGGTCCACACACACTGGATTCTTCCACATAAGGAACTCTTTGCATCATTGGTTTTGCTTCATCTGGTAAGGTTAACTTATGCTGTCAGTAAGTCATAAATGGATCTTATAATAGAACTGTCTCATTGTTGCCATGTTCAGTATGTTTCCATGAGAGAGTTCACTCCAGTCCATTATTCCTCCTGTGATTTTTGACTTCCTTTTGATTCAAAAAATTGGTTTAAATTCTTTGCACACTTCTTTAAAGACCATATTAATAATTTCTTTTGAGTTAGCTTTGGATCACCACTTGATGTTGCCACGTTAAAATCCCCTTTGTCCTGTCTAAATCATTCCAATGACATCCGTGAGTTGGACTGATGCTTCTGCTATTTTTAAATTATTTTTCACCCATCCGTTTTTTTTTTGTTTTCAAATGTGGAAATGTTGACTATTCAGGGTCTTATAATATTACGAGGAGCCTGGACTTTTCTAACTTATTAGTTCTCAGTGAATGATTTAAATGGCAGTGTCCACTTTGCTGACTTACAGTAAAGAGTGACGTTTAACAGTTTCAGTTATTTATTTAGGTAGCTTACTTTAAACAGAAGTTAATATATTAAGTAGATACTGCCAGCAGCTGAGTTACAATTAAATGTTGGTTGTTGCAACAGGAATACATGAAAATGTTCAAAATAATTATTATTTGCAAAACCCAATTCTGAGAACATTTGGCTTATAGATGCAGTAAATGAAACAAAGAGCAAAATTAATAAAAAAAAAAAAAAAAAAACAACGCTAAAGATGCATTATATAAATTTGTCTTATAATAAATATATGCATTTACTATAAGGATTTGTTTCTTATATTCAAAATGTAATGTGATATAATAATATTAGGTTCATGATACTTAGAAAGATACTTAGGTTCACCTTAGCACATACATCAAAAATGAAATATTAGTATCTTTCTGGAAGAGAATCTTTTATCGAGAAGAATTAGCCTTACATAAATGATAGGTCAAATAACTGTTTGCTAAATAAAAGATATTTGATAAAAGTCGGTGTTTAGCTATTTCAACAGCATTACAAAATCGGCTACTGAAAATAGTAAAACATATTTCGAGCATTTCGTTATGATGCGAGTAGTTAGTTAAAACAAAACAACAGTTCATTCAGTGTAAAGTACTGTTTTTAAACTTTCAAAAATTCAAATGATAAAATATCGAATCCATCCCAAATTTTAATAATTAAACATACCTCGGATAAGATTTAAAGTTAAATGAGATGCCTACTTGTATTTTATTATATAGCCGATGCAAAAACTGAATCTAATGTAACTGAATAAGGTATGGTTTGAATGATACTTTTCTGTATACTTATCATCAAAGTTAAATTACAATAATTGTTCGGTTCGATTGCACAAACGGGTTTCAAACCGCCGAGTTATTGGCCTAGCTCTCCCTTTCATATAAGGGGTGTAATTTTAGGTTTGTTTATAATACAATGCTATGCTTTTGTGCAGCGTTTTAAAATTAAGTGGACAGAAACATTTAAGTTCGAAAAAATCACAAGAATATGCTAGAAGCTATAATCTCTGTACTTCATATAGTTCTCAAAATCAAATAATAATTTGTAATCGAGTAATAAGTTGCGAAACATTAGCATCTTATTTAATTTAATTCACAAGTATTTACACGAATGCTATAATTGAAATGCAAAATTTTACATATTCGCATTTTGTGATGCAACTCTCTAAATGAAATTAACTAATGTTTTATTGAACTTGTTTAGGAATTGATATATGTACAGACACTTGCCAGTTCTCAAGTTCGTATATTAAAAGAATAACCTAACCGGATCAGTGACTACAACTCACTTGTTGCCAATTTCATGGATCAGATTCTAATTTTATGTTAGAAAATTATTTTCAGTTATCAAATATTCACTGATTTATAGTTTGGTTTGTTTTGAATTTATTACTGGAGGGTTATCTGCGCTAGCCATCCCTAAGTTAGCAGTGATAAACTGGCGAGCATGTTCGGTGGCGGGGATTCGAACCCGCAAATTGCCTGGCCCTAATTATTTGTTTGTTTCAGAGCAAAGCCAAATTGGGTTATCTGCTTTTAGCTCTGCGGGGAATCGAACTCATGATTTTAGCACTGTACCTCCGTAAACTTACCGCTGTCCCACCGTATTTTCAGTCTCAGTTCACGTGTTCTAACCTTTAAGAAACCCCTACTACCTTACTTGAAAGGCTTATTATTACTACTGTTGAAATATTTATATGCTTACCATATATTTGATAATTTTCTATTTCTGGCTAGTTAACTTCAGTTTTGGAAAATTACTTGGCGAATGAGTGTTTGATGTTTGTATTCTAAGAAATTCTAAGTTTTAGAATTAAAGTTTTAGTTCTTTAGTGTGTTAGTCTTTGTTATCTCAACAACAAACATCTAAGAGAAAATTTGTTTCACTATTACCGATATATATATGTTTTTTTGTTATGAATCTCGCGCAAAGCTACACGAGGGCTATCTGCGCTAGCTATACCCTAACTTAGCACTGAAAGACCAGATGAAAGGCAGCTAGTCATCACCACCCACCGCCAACTCTCGGGCTACTCTTTTACCAACGAATATTATAACGCTCCCACGGATGAAAGGGCGAGCATGTTTGGTGGGAAGAGGTTTAAAACTCTCAGACTGCGAGTCGAGCGCCCTAACCACCTGACCATGTTTACCGATATGTCGAAAATAAGCTTTCTTTGTAAGTTATAATGTAGTATAAACTAGGTATATTGCGGATTCCTAAAATATAATTAGTACGTTAAATTAATGTTTTTAGACCTGAAACGATGATAATACTAAAGCTATCTTATTTGCGTGGGAAACTGGCAGTATCCATTTTTCGATGGATTAGAATGACACTAATAATGGCTGGAGATGGCTTGAATGGATAATGAAGAAAAACTTT
>NW_013665736.1:958761-963067 GCF_000517525.1 Limulus polyphemus | reverse complement strand
AGAAAGAAGGAAAGAGAGAAAGAAAAAGACAGAAAGAAAAGTACAGAAAGAAAGAAAAAGAAAAGACACACACACACAAATAAAAAATAAGGCTGTTAAATTGCAGTTTATCACTATGAGAATATAATTTGGAGATTGACAACATTTTTCCCGATGTACTTTCATCTACTATTAAATTATATTATCATAAGGTTATTTGTATTGGTTGTATTCTATACTGTAATTATTATTAAAGTTGTATAATCCTTTGAACGAATATAATGCATTGTTTCCAATGTGTGTGTGTGTATATATATATATAATATCTTAGTTAAAAATTGTCTAACGCCAATTTTTATTCTCTAAGGAGGGAGCTGTAACGAATTTGTTGTTATGTATTTAGCTTAATACCAACGTTGTTTAGATTTAAAAACATGCATAGCTTATAGTGTTAGACATGTATTGCGAGACTTCCGCCTGTTCTCCAAAGTTGTAGAAGATTCTCGAGAGTAAGAATCAAAAGTATATGTAAGTACGTAAACGTTTTTAATTAGTATTGTTACGAAATCTGAATTTTCTAGGAAATCTTCCCACGCCTATAAATATAACCAACGCGCCGCGCCAAGGAGAGTATCTATTATTAGTTCGCTATAAGCAGTATGCTATAAACTTCGAAAGCTATAAATGTGATTTTTATACCGCTTATCAATCAGAAAACTTAAGATATTTGACCAGGAATATTTATAAATTTCGAACTTTACAAATCGTCTAACTTCAGTGGATTCTCATCGGACATTAATATTTTTACGAAAACATTACCTAACTTCAACCGTGGAAAACCTCGTGTGTGTGGCAAAGGACAAAGCTAGCTAGCTTCCCCTTAAGTGAAATATATCTCCATCAACTCGTAATTAACTTGCTCATCGTAAATCCTCGATAAGATATCAAGAAAATTCCATACTAGAAAGAAAACTTTATATTGTTTGTAAGTTTGCGAAACTTTTGTTTATAAATCGTTGTTTGTAATAACTATTTGTAATAATTGTTATTGTAAATTGTACTGTTGTGTGTATGTTAAAACGTATTTGTGTTAAAAACGAAAACGGTGTGTATCAATCTTGTTGGCCAATATCGTAAATACACTGATGTGTGTATATTAAAACGTATTTGTGTTAAAAACGAAGACGGTGTGTATCAATCTTGTTGACAAATATCGTAAATTGACTAAAATATCGGCATATATTTAAATACTAAACCCAAAGTATAATTTAAATTATCAGTTAACTCGGCTTCGGACTATTCGAAATTCTAATATGTAACACACACTAATTCAATCCTGCATTAGGTCCGATACCATATTAGGGTCTTTCTATTCTATTAGATTTGGTACAGTACTGGACACTTTCTATTCTAAAACGGTTCTATAACAATACAAAACATAAAAATAAACGATATTTAACCAAAGTTTAAAACGTATCCAATTACATACATCTCAGGATACATCTTTAGTGAAGCTTAACTGCCTAACAGTGGTGGTTAAAGATTAATTTAGGTGGTTATAATATCAGCTTGGTTGGTTTTCATGTTTTACAAAATGGACGAAATTGCATTTAGATGGTTTAGTAAAAAAAATCATTTTTTCAGTTCACCCAAGTATTCATGTATTGAAATTCCTTTAACGAACCACAGGCGTAGAAACCTATTTATGCACATCTGTATGTGGGTTTATAAATACCATCATAAAATAAAACCCCACCTCGTTACCAGCTCACACACATACTTGTGATTGTAGTCCTACTAACATTTATTGCTTCCTACGCCTATGCTTTATTCATACAGTAATTGTATGATAGATTTGTTTGTTTGTAGTTAACACAAAATTACACAAAGGGCTATCTGTGGTCTAACAACGGGTATCTGAAACCTGGTTTCTAGCGTTGTAAGTCCGCAGACATACCGCTATGTCACTGGGAGCATTTTGTGATAGAATACAAAATACTGTAGATAACTAATAATAAAAAATATACCATTCTAAGATCTTGTTTTCGACATAGATTAACAGATTTCATAAATAGGCAAAGTTCGATTTATAATATTTTACTAATTAACTCAGAAGAAATAAATTAAATTTTTCAGAAATAAAACAGAAACACCAATTTCACAAATATTGAATTTTGGAGGCCCACTTTCCAGAAACGTTTGAAGAACATCTTATAAAATAAACACATCCCGAACTGCATGTTTTTAAACTGGTGAAGATAAATGTTACAAAATGTTTCTCCTGGTAACAGTTTTTTTTTTTTCCCTTATCAAATCAATCATCCAATAGAAGAGTGTTCGTATTTAGAATATTCTATTAATATGTGTAATAGCAAAGAATCAGTAACGTATTATTTCTTAACTCCTTTGGCTGAAAACTAATCCAAACAATGTTACTATCCACAAAATTAAGAAAATCGAAGTTCTATAAGGTATGGTGATAATTATTAAGAAATCATGAAAATAGTTCTGGCAGAAGGAACAAAGAATTACGGGTTTAAAAGTTAATATGCATTAGAAAGTATTACTAAGTGAAAGATATAGAACGATCACGTAAAATATCTATCCAGCCTCGACTTTCGCAGACTGTGCTTACTTTGGTTAAATGAAACAAAAGTACTATCATGAATAATTAAGTATTTTCTCTCATTGAAATAGAAATAAATGAGTTACTAAGGGCCTTCAGAAGCGCAAGTACTGAATTCTAAAGTGTTAGAAACAGAACAGATTGGAGACATAGATACATTGTAATATGTTTACTTACAGGATAAATAGGTGGAAATTAGATATAAAATTGAATAAGAATATTAATACTTTACTGAAAAAAAGAAAATAAAAACAAACAAACAAACAATGCTATCCATCACAGAAAAAAACATAGAAAAGTGTCATTAAATAGTAAAAAAACAACCTTATATTTAGAAATGTTCAAATACAATCTGTAATTTTTAGATTAAGATGGTCACTTTGAAAATGGATAAAATTGAAAATAATTATAACACTGTTGTTTTATTATAAAAGTCAATATCCGTTAACCCTTTTTTTTTTTTACATCTGCACCGATACCCGTTTCCTTAAATTAGGTGGTTAAATACAAAATCTTCGCTAAAACGGTGTTATTTGGGTTTCAGCATTAAGTTCATTTTTGGATTTTTCTCTTTTGTTATCCATCTCAGGTTCCTCCAGGTCTGTCATACTTGGGATGTAGGAGTGATTAAGAACGCCATTTTTCTCTTTTTTCAGATCAGCTGAACTTTCTGAGGACATGGTGGTCACTATAGACTGGTCACGAGGCAAAATGGACTGAAACAAAGGGTAAAACAAGTGCATTACTTACGATATTTCGAGCTAATACGTACGCATACATAAATTAGCACGATGAGCTAATTCCCTAGTATACTCAGCCAGAAATAAAACTATTTCAAACAAAAATCATCTGACAGGTTTCAAATTGTAGCCTCACGATGTACGGAACAATAAACAACTTTAATTGCCAAAATAATTCACACAAGATATCATAGGATAATGGCATAAACCTTTTTAAAAGTTTACGCAATTTATTACTTCAAAATATATATTTATGACTTTCAAATATATTTAGGAAAAGTTAGCGAGGCTTAGCAGTTATTATTTTACAACGTTCGTAAACCAAACAATACTGCCGTTCTTAGTGGTCATCGTGAATAGTACACCAGATATAACTCACCACGTTTTGACCAACTCGAAATCTTAGCTTCTTCCGCAGTCTGATGGGAAGGCAGCAGCATACTTTATCAAAAACTGGACAAATCAACTTTGGATCGATGTCTTCTGGTTTATTTGGACCTAAAAGGATTAAATATTCCAGCAATTACAATGGTGTTCTGTGAAATACATCGTCAGTCTATTACTAACTATTGTTATTAATATGCCCCCCCCCCCTCCAGTGGCACAGCGGTATGACTGGGGACTTACAACGCTAGAAACCGGGTTTCGATACCCGTGCTGGCCAGAGCACAGATAGCCCTTTGAGTAGCTCTGTGCTTAACTACAAACAAACAAACTGTTATTAATATAAACACTAATATTTGAAAATAACTTCGCCTAAATCGAACATTCAATTCATTACGCTTATAGATCTAGAACCTTACAATGAAATTAGATGACGAGGAACCCACTTTGAGACTAATAATGGCTGGAGACGGCTTGAATGGGTAATGAAGAAAAACTTTAATATAACAGCAAATGTACAACGTTTCGACAAGGTTTTTGCATCATCAATGACCTGAAGATGACAAAACCTTGTCGA
>NW_013665736.1:940828-958751 GCF_000517525.1 Limulus polyphemus | reverse complement strand
TCGACAAGGTTTTGTCATCTTCAGGTCATTGATGATGACAAAACCTTGTCGAAACGTTGTACATTTGCTGTTATATTAAAGTTTTTCTTCATTACCCATTCAAGCCGTCTCCAGCCATTACTTACAATGAAATATTTTAACTTCATTAAAAGCAAAATGGACTTCAGTAATTTTGAATAAAAGGTTATAACTTTTATATTGCAAATACATAGGTTTTTAACTCTGATGCAATAATAATATTAACATTTAATTCATTTTGCGGGGCGTTGGTTTGAATCCAATCACCGAAAATATTTGCCCTTCCAGCTGTAGAGACGTTATAATGTGACAGCCAATCCCACTGTTACATTAGAGTAGCCCAAGGATTGACGGTGAGTGGTGTTGAATAGCTAGTTGCCTTCTCTCTGCAAATAGTCCTCAAGTAGTTTGTGCGAAATTAGAAAATGTACATGCTGGTTTGGAGAAAAGGCACATTGGAATACCTGCTGTGTCCACCACAAGGAATCGAACCCCGGATTTTAGTGTTGTAAGTTCGTAAACTTATCGCTGTCCCATCGGGGGACGCCAGAAACACAGCTATTTCAAACAAAATATCAAATGAAAAATTGAAAATTGTAGCCACATAATGTACGGGACAATAAATAATTTTCCTTGTAAAAAGAATTCACACAAGATATAGGATAATGGCATAAACGATTTTAAAACACCTTTTAAAGAGTAAACTCAATTCTGTTTATAACTGCACCTCAAAAGATGTAATATATATTAACCAAATTGGTTGAGAGAGGCCTTGCTGTTATGTATATTTTACATGGAATATATGTAGTATCACGAGGACTTCCAGCAAAGCAGAGAAGTCTAGGCCAGCAAAAAAGGAGGTTCATGGATCTATAGGGGTATGTTCCCCGACAGGAGTGACGGTTAAACCATAACGAATGAGACAGGGCACAAATATGCACAAGGAAATAATTATTTAATGATTTGTTTGTTTTTAATTATGCACACAGCTACACAAGGGCTATCTGTGCTCTGCCCACCACGGGTATCGAAACCCGGTTTCTAGCGTTGTAAGTCCGCAGACATACCGCTGTGCCACTGGGGGCTTATTTAATGAAGATCTTCACAGTTTACAATATAAACAACAATGCACTATCATACAATACAAGGCAACACTTCAGCAATGAAGTTTATAGTCCTTATTCCTGTAGCACAGGCTAGCATATAAAAGAGAATTACTAAAAGAGAGTGTCTCGAGTTTAAATATAAAACAATAAAGTTAACCCTCACTTTAGTCTCTGTAAAATCCAAGTTCTCGCTATTTTGTGGCCAGGGACAGTTTAGCCCATCGGGACACCAGGCTGTCCGGTGCCTTTGACGCATTCTTACAATTTAATTATCTATTCAATATGTACCATGTGATATTGCCTGGACTGGTCCTTTAATGCCAATCCATCTCTGCCTATGGATCAATTTAAACACAGTTCGCTCACTAGCGAACTAAAACAATTGCTTAATCAATTTACAGGCGAAAGCCAAACGGCGCCCGCTCAAATGAAACTAGCCTTGAAGTTACAAGAGAACTTCAAAGATTCTCTAAAAGTAAAACTACTCAATTAAAGAAAACAACAACACGCAATCCTGGTACCAACAATCAAAAGTGAGGATTTTTAAGAGTTCTCGCGTAGGTTACAGAAATGCTGTTTAAGTCCAAAATGAAACTTTGTTATTATACATAAATCTCTTTGAAATTTACATAGGTGAATATCGTGAAATCTGTGGAAATGTCTGCCAAAATCTGCTCTTTCAAGCTCCCACACTGTTTTAGAAATGGCAATAAATCGTCGAGTTTCTGGCAAACGAAAACAGTGACGGGTGGGTAACGGTCAGCGAAGCTTCTGAACAAGTCCACCCACAACTACCGCCCGATTCGCCGACATGAATAACTCGGCGTGCTAATTTAAAAACAAGTTATTATTCTTCAAATAGAATCAGACTAGAAGGCTCCTTATCTCCACTTGACCCAATTAGACCCTGGGGAAAGTTAGAATTAGAAACTTGCTCGAGCGATGCTATCTTCCAACCTTGGGAATTATAGAGAAAAAGAAAAATTTAGTGCCTTTATCTTAAATGCACCGAGAAAAATTTAGTACAGCTCTGTACTACATATGGCTGTGTATTTTCACTGAACTCTTACATGTTCTATCAATTTTCTAATGGAAACTTAGAGAATGTTTTTCAAAAACAGTAGCAAAATAAAAATAAATATACAGTTTATCTGTATTAAAGACAATTTTCTTTTGGTGTATAGTTTGATTAATTCTCATCAAATGTTAGTTTGTCCTAAAAGACGATTACAGATTTGATAACATATAAGTTCATAATCCTTAACTTTTTCACTTATTGCTCATAAAATATTGATAATATAAAATGTGGCACTTTATTGACACGACTCAGCCGTCAATGTCACGTGAATCCAGAATATATATAACGAGGACTACGAATAACAAACTGATGAGAAAGTCGTTTAATTATTACTGAAATTTAATGTAGTTTCATATGACGAAAAAACATCTCCAACAGAGGGATTACAATAAGGAACTCAAAGTTTACTCCAAATTTGGTTTGAGTTTCGCACAAAGCTACACGAGGGCTATTTGCGATGGCCGTCCTAATTTAGCAGTGAAAGGCAGCTAATCATCACCACCCACCGCCAACTCTTGGGCTACTCTTTTACCAACGAATAGTGGGATTGGTCGTAATATTATAACGCCTCCACGGCTGAAAGGATGGGTATGTTTGGACGGGGATTTGAACCCGCGACCCTCAGATTGCGAGTCAAGCGCCCTAGCCACCTGGCCATGCCGGGCCAAGTGTATTCCATTAGGTAATTAAACACAACAATCATTCTGCAGAATATATCTACGTTGGCTTAATAATAGAAAGAAAGTTAGAAATCGAAAAGTCAGACGACTATACTACGACCCTACCAAAGCAGTAAATATAAATTTAATAAAGGTTTGTTTACATTTTACTGCTAAACTATAAAAACAAACTTTTCTACGTTATTATTAAATATCTTAGAAAGTAATGTTGAGTGTATGTAGGATCAAGGTAAAATTTGAAGGATTGTTGTTCTTTGTCAAACATTCAGTACAGATAGTTATGCATTCAATATAAGAAAGAGAGTGACTCAAATTATTTATTTATTTTAAACGTTTATCCCATTTTTAACTTTTAAATGATATAGATAAAAAAGTTATTGTGCAACAGAATTGAAAACAATACCCTCAAGTTGTATTACAATCAAAGGATTTTAGTGCCCAATGAAATCCACAAATTGTATTAGAATTAAAGCATTGTCATGTCCACTAAAACCCAAAGTATATGCGAATTTTAAATACATAAACTTTATGTCTATAGATTTGCACTGAAACTTGCAGAGAAATCATGTGTTTTAACAGAAAGGTTGAATAAAGGTGTCCGTGTTATCGTCATATAATTACATTGCTATGTGACCTATACTCGAGGAACTTTGAAAGGGTGTGTCTTCTTGAAGCAAAGCCACAGCGAGCTATCTGCTGTGTCCACCGAGGGGAATCGAACCCATGATTCTAGCGTTGCAAATCCGAAGACTTACCGCTGTTCCACCGGGGGACAACTCTAAAAGGAGTCTAAACGATATAAAATTCAAGTTTAAAATGATTAACTTTTAAAATGATTATACTTGACTTACCAGACTAAAAGCTCACCGTAAATCTGATGCATTTAGTGATCAACCTACTGCACATAACTGTCTAACCCAATAACAGTCAAACTGTTAGTGTAACAAATCAACAGATATATAAATAATCTTACATTTTTACTGCGAAAAATATACTACTAAAATAATCTATGGGACTATCATATAAGTACTAACATAATTTGTATTTTAGAAATATATCTTATTAAGCTTCTACCGTTATTACTTTATCTTTATATAGCTGTGACTTAAAGTTGATGTGACTAAAATATGAAGTTAACCCACCTGTGATAAAGCTGATTATCAGACCAGAGATGAGGACAGAGAAGAATCCAATAGCACTGAACCACATGTACGAGATTCGGTATAGTGGAAAGACTTCAGCACTGAATAAAGAAAATAGTCATACTAGTATTTCATAGAAACAAATACTGCCCATTAAAGCCAGATTTGTAATACAGTTTAGGCTTGGTTCTCAGCACTCTCGCCTTGCTAGCCTAACCTATGTGATGTCAATATGACTGGCAATATTAGTTGATCAGTCTCCTCTAAATCATGTCTGGTGGCACTCAATCCAGAATCTAGTTATATATATTGGAACTATGGCATAAACTGGTGTTTCGAGTACGATGTATGTACTAAAATTATTTGCCCACACTACTTAAAGTTTGCTTAGGAAATAAAAATGTGGACATAGATGGGACTGGATCCTCGACCTCCCGCATACGAAGCGTGTGCTGTGCCATACGAGCCAAAGCCCAAAGATTTGTTCTTATACATGCAGCATTATTAAGTGGAATATTATATATATATGAGAAGGGTGTATGTTTTAAATAGACAAATCCTTTAAATAATGCTGTTGGTGTATTGTGTAACTGGACATGAATGAAAAAAAAAGAAACATGCTAGGTAGAATACGCAGTTCTTGCATTTAGATTTAAACTAAAGAAGTGAAATAACATGAAATGACTATAAAATAAATATATCTCTGTACACAACGTATTTTGTTTAAATACCTTATCTTTGTGGATAATCGCCATCTTTGACTAAGATCGTCAGATTTTTTCTTGATCGAACTCTTGATAAAGCAACTTTAGTAAATAGTAAATGTTTGTGATTATCATATCGAGAAATGTAAAAATCAACTGTCTTCGTCTGTCGCTATATCATTTCGTTTTCCTTTGATAATGGTATCAACCCTTTTTTACCCTCCTCTAAAGTATTAACAAAGCGTGGGTCCACTACCATCAATAACGTAAATGGTGTAATATTTCATTACCCTGGCTGGTAAACTCGTTTTTCGCGTACGAAGCCTATTTTAGGCGCCTGTATTGAGAATATTGGAAAGGTGTAATAGCTATAAAGTTGTAAATTTTTAATGTTATGGTATCAAGAAGTGTCAAAACCCACTGCTGTTATGTTTTTTTTTCTTTTGTAGATTTATGGTGTGTGTGTATATGTGTCTAAATCGCATTTGTATATCATATGAAACCTGCAATTATTTTCTTTCGCTCAATGTGTCAGATGTAGAGCATCGAAAATGAATGAAGTTGTGGCAGTGATTATTAAATTGTATAGCGGATAAACTCATACTTCGCATATGAAGTGTATTTAAACTGTAGGCCAGCTGTCAATTTTTAGGCGCTTGTTTCAATTTGTATTGAAATATAATGGTATTGAGTTATTTATAAGGCACGGAAAGGTAAAGAATTGACTTAATGTGTTTCCTTGCGTGCTTGCTTATGTTAGAAAAGTAATTATATTCAAATATCATGTTATAAAGATCGTAGTTTTGCACTCGTATAAACGTATAGAAGTATCATTGTAAAATTAGTCAATAGAAATACTGGGTTTCCATGGGAACTAGCACGCATACATGCACGGACTGACCGACACACATTGTTATTTTAATTACATGGATGCTTTCTGATTCCAATGGAGAGACATCTAGTACCAATTAGGGCAAGGACACTTATATTTTATTCTGAAATGATTCAGAGTTAGAACAGCATCTTTAGAAACTAAAAAAAAGTAGTTTTTGGGCAGTGTGCAACCAGTGATTAGTGTGTTAGGTTGAAATCCGGAGGGTTCAAGGTTTATGCTACGATGCTGTTGAACACGCTCCCCATTTTCAGCTGTATGTATATTATAATAATAACAATCAATCCAGGACGTTATTTGCTTCATAAGTGGACAAATTCCTTATGGTGACGGGTGCTGCTGGTTGGTTGTCTTCTATGTGCTAAGTAATAGGGACAGCTATATTTTAACTTTAGAAGTGTTTGAATTTCTATTTAGCCTATATGCGCACGTGTCATACAGATTGAAACTACAAGTACGATAGTCTCACTGGGAAGTTACAGTTTTCTTTGCATTCAAAACATGACATCTCTTCGGGACACAATTCTTCTTGATTTTCTCCCCTTTTCAGAAAGACCCAACCTTCTATTTTACGACTAAAGGGAAGGGACCAATCGATTTGTGAAATTATGACAAACAAACACTTGTTGTTTTGTCACTTTACTTATTAAAGTTTATCAACCAATTGACATTTGTTGTCAATGAGTTTACGAAAAATAAGTTATTGTTTTTTTTAATATATAGTATTTTTGTAATAATTTTATATTTTACCACCAAAACTAGTACCATAACAAACAAGCCTAAAAAACACCGCCAACATCGACATAATAAATATGTCTTATAGCAATCTGTAGCGTATCCATTTTTCAACTTATATTCAGAAATAGTTTTGTGTTCAAAGTTTAATGGCTTATTCGTTGGTTTGTATTTACCTTTAGCAGTTTAAAAATCCAGAGAGACGCTATACAAGAATTAACAGTTTTCTATTGCCTATTATCTTAGAACAGTATCAACAGCAGATTATATATATTTATATATACTTGAAATCGTGTAGTATAACACAAACAGATAATAGACATAATATCGATTGGAGCACACAAAAAATGATAAAATTTCAGAAAGATAACTGTGGTAATACAACCACAAAGTGTTGGGTTTATATCTGAAACTCAGGTGAACGACTAATCACTTAAGAAACAGCTGAATAGGAGTTAAAGCTTAAAAGCGCAACCTATCAAGTTTTAACTATCGCCCTTTCGTTTTAAGTTTTGACTACCGCCTTTGTCCCTGTGGTATCCTTTCATTTTAGGATTGTAATAATCAAACTTGTATTTAAATATTTGCTTCGTATACATATATAAGTTTTCTATCCTTCTTAGATAGTATCAGCGTATTGAACCATTTTCAATTTTAGTTATAATATCATTTTTATCTTACACTGACCAACCACTTTTTAAGACCTTTCTACATTAGTTATTTGCAAGTACAAAGATAAGCTGATCACGTGACGTGTCAAATGAGTGCTTGGCTCTTAAGGATGTAGTTATATCATACTTACTTCGCAGGATCATGGGTAGGAGCATTAATGTTATTATGTTTTCTTTGGTTTTTTTTCAAAAGGGACTTAATAATTGATGCCTGTCTAGCAGGACTATAGTATCATAGGTGTTTTGTTTTACTAGCTGTTCAAAGGCATCTGCCTATCAATACTGACTGTTACTACCAAAAGTTTTTGATTGACGAAAAAGATAACGATCAAGCTTGTAAGGTATAGCAGACGACACAGAGTATCCCAATTGAATGATTCCTCCAACAGTGATCAGAATTCGATTTTCGTCATCAATATTATTTAACGAACACCAAATATTGCAGTCATCAAGTAATCCAAAACTCGAAGCTCATCTCAGATCCAAACAGTGGTATATATAAAAGGTATGTATAATGAATAACTGAAGGAGTGGGATATGGCCTGATGAGTTGTGTTTTATTCTTTTACGTACTATCGGTAAAGATATGGGGGTAAAGCACACGAAGCACTCGACTAGGCTTGTGCTATCTCAACAATGAAACTGTTTGCTGAAAATGGTGTAATGGAACAGAGGATGGGTGATTAACGTATTACACCTCAATAGTATTACTAACTACGTCCAGTCCCTAATCCTGCATTTCCACGCCGATGGAGAAGGGGTATTGCTATGATGACAATGCAGTAAATCACTGAGATGGTTTTTTGAAATTCTCTCAAAGAGCATAACTGTAATGTCAGTAATTTTCTTTGATCAATACAGTCTCCAGTTCCGTTGGCGTACAATTCTCTGCCAACATCTATGAACTATATAATTCTTGACACTTAGTCTGTGGTCATACTAAACACTTTCCAGCATCTGGTTCTATACACACCGAGTCGAGACTATTATATCTTTGAAAATGGGAATCAACCCATCATCAGGTAGAGTCACTAATAAAGTGTCTATTCACTATGTATCTTACATTCCGTAAGACGCGGAAAACGAAGCTCATATAAATAAAGTTAACGTGCAAGTCTAAATCAAAGTGCAGACTATAATGCTATGTCAAACTTACAATTTCGATTTTGTGAGGGGGCGTCACTTAATTATTGTAGTTAAAAATATCGATTTTAAACTTTCCTGCTCTTAATTAAAGAAGAAGTTTGCGGAAATAGGCCCACGATAATGATCAGGGATTACCCAATTATATTAAAATCAAAATTAATTGAAGCACCGACACTGAGCTCTTATTTTTTGAAGTAGAACTATTTATAGCCTTCAACTTAAAATTTTCTAAGCTTTTAGTTCCATTTAATAGGTCGCACTTTATAGAAGGTCAAAACCACTTTATGATTTTGAACCAATGGTTTTATCTGTGCTTTTGCAAATTTCAATAAAAACAACAATAAATGGAACTCATACTGTTTAGTGTGTGAATAAATATATAGATAATTTGCTATTAATATAGCATCATAGTTCTCGTTTCTGCTATATCTTCAGAGTTAGGTAAGACAAATTTCAATTATTTTTTCCCTATCTCGAAACACTATAACGGTTGTGAGCAATGAAAACAAAACGAAGTAAAAGCCTAGATATTATTATTAATTAATTAAGCTACTTGAAAGTACACGTCGGTGTTCTGCATTTACTAACCTTGCTGACGAGTGACAAAGTGCTGTAAAGTGTTTTCTAATATGGTGAGAATGTTCTGCATAATGTATGTTTTAACACTGATTGGATGTGTGTTTTAATGTCGTGAGGATGAATCTTTTATTATACGTAATTGAAATAAAATGTTTTGGTTAATTCACAGTTTCATTAAGTTCTTACGTTGTAACAACGTCACATTTGATATAATTTCATGTAATAATATCTAAAACAAAAGCCTTTAAAAACAGAATGTGTATCAAAGTTTTTAAAAAATAACGAATATAAATATATATATATATATATATATATATATATATATATACATTTGAATAAATCTGTAACAGTATCATATATATACCATATAACACAGATATTATGCTAACGGGAACCTACATAGGGTTAGCTCCTAAATCTTTTTAACTAAACCCTGTCCTTACTCATATTCTTAGTGTTGTTTTTATGTAAAAAACTACAATTATGCAAACCCGTTTTGCAAAAAACAACACAAAAACTACATTCCCTGTTATGATTCATTATAAATATCCATAGTTTGGCTCAAAACTAGTAATAAAAGGTGTGTACGTGGTGATTGTCTAAAATTATAATTTTTCAAATGTTTGTTTAGCTTTTTCTTATCTTTTCTTATTATTTTCTTTATCTTAAGCCTTTGTATGAGTTTAAGGCAAGAAAAAGTTACGATTAATGTCCATCTAGCAACTAGATTTGCCATTGGCTCCTCCATCCACTTAAGGGATGCTTGAGTCAAACCTGTAAAATTTATGTTTTAGTTTTTGACGTGTTTAGGGTTCTATTCCTTACAGAATTGGAACTTCTAAGTTTTCTGTTGTAATCATAACTACCATGTTTTATGCTTACGGAGGCTGTACATAAGATTCTTACTTGTGAATTTCTGGAGCAACAGTTGTTGGAAGAGTATGATTTCCTAAACATCCGTCGACCGAAACTGGCGCTCTAGGAATCAGCGGCTTTTGGATAAAAGCTCCAAACCCCACCCAGAACGAGATGCTCAGACCAGTTAGTAGTCCACCACCCGCTCCCTGGTGACCGGAGAATACAACTATGAAACTAAAGCTAAATGAATAAAATATACCAAACACTAATATATACATAAATGTATATACATATATACGTATATTAAGTTTCAGTATTATTGCTTATTGTTTGTTTCACTGATTAAATATTCGCACTCAAGTAAAACTTGCAACAGGGGCGAAAAACGAAATTAGGGTTAGCATTTTGGATTTTTTTATTGCTTAACCCAAAACAAATATTGATAAAATATATATCAAAACAAAATTATAAACTAAACTGGTTAATTGTATTTTTATTTCGTAGGAGTTATGAGGTGAAATGTCAGTCAGAAATGTTAAAAACGCAAGGATACCATTTGTCCTCATATAAATGGACGGACGTGGCCTAGTGGTTAGCGTGCTGACCTGTAGGACTGTGGAAACATGATTCTCATACAGTTTCCGCAAAAAGAAAAGAAAAGAAACGCGCTTCATAATTTTAAGTGTGGCGTGCGTTATAAGAGTAACGGTCAAATTCAACTATTTGATTAGGGTAGCGCAAGAGTTTCTGTTGACTAACTGCTTTTTTTATAGTATATTAGTTGAAAATTAGAGACGGTTAGCGCAGATAGCTCTTGTGTAATTTAGCGAGAATATCCGAAAACAAACTCTTTTAAAAATAGGAAGTACCAGGCTGGAAAGGTAGTGAAATAAGTCCCGCTACATAACATTGTATTAAACAGTTTATCATTCAACGTAAGTTACTATATCGTCTGAGGTCGCGCGTTCTAATTCATAAGCTAGTTTTGTATGGAACTTCCATGCCGTAATATATAACTATCGTATAGTCCAGTGAATCAGATGTTACGTCGTTTCAAAGCTGTGTTTTTTTATTCGATTATTTGCTGCATATGTCTACTACATTAAATTTTAAAATGTATTGGTGGAGATACCGTAATAATGCATACGTTAGTAAACACTCAGTTTTTTTCCCGTGGCATACTGAATGTATTTAAAGTCATTACTGTATTTTAGTAGGTTATAAATCAGATTAATTTTCGCAATAAACCTAAATTCCTCGATGAGTGTACAAAAATGTGATCAACCAGCAAACTGACCTTATTGTTAGTCCAGGGAAAAAACATTCCGAGTGTGAAGACACCAAGAAGTGGACCGCCTATCATTCCTCGAATACTCAATGTCGCCTTGAAAACAAAACAAAACAAGGTTTAATGTCAAATGCTTTCTTTTGATCGCAGTTTACAATATTGACTTAGAAAATAAGGATAATGATAATGCATGAAAAGAGTTAGCATCAAACATTTACTAAATAAAGAAGCATGAACAAGGTAAAAAGTATATTAATAAAATGGAAACTAGATGCTCAAAATTAATTTTTTTTAAAGTTTTCTAAAGTCAGGCAACATTGCATTAAAAAAAAACCTATATCGAAACAAATGGAAATGTAAGGTAAACATGTTATCAATTTGATGGGCAATATAGTTTTGAGTAATGAACAATGTAAATTTTGGTAAACACAGGTCTCTTCTCCTTATATCTAAATTATAGAACAAGATGTAAAACTATGTAAATCTAACGAGTTGATTGTCAGGAATATGCAGTGGTTTATGTAACTTGAGAATGTTAGTTTTTCACTTTCATTCCCCCTTTTTTTGTTTGTAGTAAGATTGTTTAGAATAAATACTTATTGGATAGTAGCAAAAAAAAGTAAGCTCCACGACAAATGTCTGCCCGCGTTGAAGAATCCACCAACGAGTATTTCTTTCTGAAGTGACTCTGATAAACAGGTATGTATAGTAACATGGAAACTCAAGCAGAGGTTGGCCATCTAGTCAGGATAAGTTTGCGTTCCGTTTGAAAGCCATCTTTTTTATATGACTCAGTAACGCTTCATGTGAAACACAAAACATGGAATAATTCTAACCATATACATTATAATTCACACCATCGTGTTAAACATATATAAGTGAATATAATAAGTCATTTTTTTTTCTTGTATGAAATGCAGTTCTAAAATAAGTTTGGCTGTCAAAACGTTTATATTACACTTATTTTTATTTTATTGTGAATTTAGTTAATACAATTCTTTCGCACATATTTAAAGCATTAGTAAGCGGATATGTATTCAGATGTAAGTTGCGTTTTTAAAATGTTCGTAATAAGATCGCAGTTGCGTATTGTGTGGTAATAAGTTATAAAGTAGAGTGTAAAAATTCGTTGCGTATTTTAGTCCACAAAATGACATACAGCACTAGTTTCCAATGCTCTCTGGTGTTTGATTTATAAATAGGAAACGTGATTATTACACTAAAGTAAGTCTTTACCAAATAGAAGGTGGTTTGTTTTACTGCTTCGAAAAAACATGGATACCAAACAGGTCCACACACTGAACTTATCCTAGATAACTTTGATTTTTTACTCTAATTTTGCTGTGTTATTTTTGAGTAAGTGTTAGCAGAAGTTAAGACAAAAAAACACAAAAAAACAGTCCAAATTTATAAGAGGATATTTACTTACCTGAAGTACGTTTCCTAGTTCTTTTGCAACAACCACTAGAATGATAGTAATAATACCATAGACCAGGGCTGTTTAGAAAAAAATTTCGAAGTTACTAAAAATTAAAGTGAATACGGAAAATTTCGGTTTTTAACCTCTGAGATTGAAAATAAGAAGCAATAGCATTATTCTGATCACTTTATTATGCATGTTATAAGTCCTGAAGTATTTCTGCGATTAACCTTTATTCGCAAATATCACAAACAAACCGTAACCCGAACTAAACAAGCAAACAAACAAACTAGTGGAGCAGGTGTTAGCGGGTCACGCCCACAACGACCCACATATAAAAATAACATTCTCTACCGTTTTGCAGCCACTTGTGGGAAGGCTTAGTTGCTCCTAATGAAAAAATTAAAACTTCCTGAAATTGGCACTCAAGCCCCATGTTTATCTCATACCTCTATAATGAAATCTGCGATGGATAGGTCAGTAAATAATACTATACAAATACATAAAAAATGTATCTTTTCTAATCCCAATAACGTAACAGATCATCCTGATTATTACGTTGTTATTTAAATACCTGTAATATATATTATCTAACACGCCTGTGCTAATCGATAACTAATGGTATAATTGAAGTACACTACATTAAGAATGTTAATGTCCTGCAACCTGTTTTAAAGTCTTTTTTATTATCCTTTTATAATTTTTATAAGATTACTCTTGAATATGTTAAAATCACGTTGTTGGAGATCATTGTACGTAAGTTTTATAACTAAAAGATCAATATTAGATAGAAAATATTTTTGTTTGTTACAACTTTTGCAGTATTTAAATAATTGACAAATTATTGCATTCTTTATGTGAAGGAAGTTAAGCAATTTAGAACGAACAAACTTTA
Organism: Limulus polyphemus; assembly: GCF_000517525.1. Classification (NCBI taxonomy): domain Eukaryota; kingdom Metazoa; phylum Arthropoda; class Merostomata; order Xiphosura; family Limulidae; genus Limulus; species Limulus polyphemus. The sequence goes on along the minus strand of NW_013665736.1, from coordinate 945,539 downwards.
ACATTTGTCTTCGTTATTCGTATCAGTTCAACTTGATATATAATAGTAATACAGTTAATAATACTCCGAATATATTTGTATCAAAAAGGACTAGGATAATAAATAGTCCTCTCGTGGCTCGATTTATAATGTTAAAATTCAGGGTTGCTAACCCAATGTGTAGGTTAAATCAAGAAACCAAACAAAGATATAACAAATAGGTTTAACGTAACATAATTCAGCATTATGCTATGTAAATGAATGACTAATTTACCTCGCTCTTGAGTCACAACAGTTTTAAGATTATTTATGATACTTTACAAATAAAAAAATAATAATTAAAAGTTCATTTATATCAAATTTTGGCTATAAGCCAAATGAGAAATACACCAACAAAAACCTTAAAACAGAACAAAGCCAATAATTGCATACTGTTATTACTTAAGGTTATGGGTTGTCAGGTAAAACAAATTTGAAAAGCATATATATGAGATGGGCTGACTCTCCTCCAGACATTATTCTTACTACCATGAAATACCTGCGCTCCGCTGCAGGGTTCAAAGAATCCCTCATAATTCACAGAGGCAAGTGTATGATTAAGCTCCTCAATTATCCACAATTACTTTTAAAGATACCTAAAAGGATGGGGGTCCGTACCCGAAAGTAAACCCAATAAACACACTCGCCCATGGTACTTTGATCGGCGTGCCATATTTAATTATGCTAGCTAGTTTCAAACATGGCACCACAGACATCCAGAGGGAGAGAGAGAAGGTCAGGAAAACAAAATTCGATACTAGATTCGGGTTCAGCGATCACGAGTACATATTTCTAGACCCCTATCACGACTTGATAGCTTTCCGAATGCGTTTTAGGGGTTGGGAAAGGTTCTACGCCATATAGATAAGATCACCTCCTGGGCTATCCCGAATTTGCCTGCCACGTTTGGTCCTACAAATTCCAAAGCTGTGCTTAGAGTTTGCCTACAAACAAACACAAACACAACGTGAATGAATATACGATGGTAAACATGCTTTATTTCCTGTGAAAAATTCTAGATGTTTTAATACATTCATAAGCAAACTCTAACGGAAAATATAATAGATCCACAAATCTCACAATTATATAAAAAAAACCACCTACCCAAAAAACCTCCCAGTGGCACAGCGGTATGTCTACGGACTTACAATGCTAGAAACCGGGTTTCGATACCCGTGGTGGGCAGAGCACAGATAGCCCATTGTGTAGTTTGTGCTTAACTACAAACAACGAAACCTACCAAGAAATTATAAAGTATTTTAAAAGACTTAGTTTCTATCAATGTTTCGATACCCGTGGTGGGCAGAGCACAGATAGCCCATTGTGTAGTTTGTGCTTAACTACAAACAACGAAACCTACCAAGAAATTATAAAGTATTTTAAAAGACTTAGTTTCTATCAATGTATCTTAATTACTATTTATCTTACCGGCATTTTATTAAAATAGTGGATGCTCAATAGAAAACAGCACGAAATTATTGGAGTACAAAAAACTTTGTGCATTAAAATAGTAAATATTCAACGATGTTGTTTTCTTAGTGCAAAGTTACACAATGAATCATCTGTTGCACAACTAGGAATCTAGCTCCGATCTTTGCTGTGTAAGTCCGTAGACTTACCGCTTACCCACCTGAGGGTTAAACTAGTTTGAATGAAAAAAAAAACATCTTATCGTTTTTCAAACGACACCCCTGATAGAGACGCTTAATATCCACCTTCTTTTAAAGTCAGATAGCCCTTTTACATACTAATCATAATTTGACTAAGTCTTTACATCACATGACATACCACATAACTCTATTTCGCAAATGTATGTGAAAGTTTGTTTGTTTGTAGTTAAGCACAAAGCTACAAAATGAGCTATCTGTGCTCTTCCCACCACGTGTATCGAAACCCGGTTTCTAGCTTTGTAAGTCCGCTGTGCCACTGGGGGGCGTATGTGAAATGGTCCTAGTAAAGTAAGCAGTTAGAGCACGTGCGTTTGCATGTTCTGAAAGTTACTAAAATTATAACACAAACATTACTAGAGCAATGACAAATAAAAAAGTCACTTGGAGACCAGCTAAAAATTTCATAAGAAACATAAGGTATAGCTCGCAAGATAAAATAATTTTTAACCGAAGGAAGGGTAACTTAACTTCCTTTTACTAATATGTCTCTAAATATTTAAGAACCGAAACTGCATAGTAAAAATTTAAATTAATCAGATAATGCTAATTACGCAACAGTCTTTAAAACATCATTATAATATAAAAACAGTCATTTTTCAAAAAATGCTTTGAGTGGTAGCTTGTTAATATTTTCTCTTTGTTTATTTAAATTCTTATTTGTTTAGTTGTCAAGCGCAAACCTGCACAATGGTCTTCTTGTTCTGTGATCATCACGAATATCGAAATCCGATTTTTGGCGTTATAAGTCCTTAAACTTTGTTAGATATACGCGACTACTTCAATTTAATTTAGATGAGAGTGTTAAATTTAGTTATGTTTAGAAGTGATAGCTTATCGCAGGTTTCTTTACGTAACTGTCTACTAGTCATACGTTGTGTAGTTCCACTGTTATGAATTGACGCTTGTTGTATGATTGCGTCACGTTACTAGAACCTTCTAAATTTTTCTCGTTGTTTTGATTGTGTATATATTATTGTATCATAATATTTCGTAGTGTGTAGAATGTTCCATGCCTAGATAAGGCTGTAATACGCGTACAAAATGTAGTTCGAGTTCGTTAGATAGGTAGTTAGATCTGACTACATGATTGTGAGTTTAGCCATGAAGGTCATATAGTGGAGATTTTTAAAGTAAAATTATCATAGATTGTATTGTAATAACAGAGTATATAAGAATAATTTGCCTTGTCAGTTGTATTCTAAAGTAATTGAACCATTCTGCGTGGACTTTGACGAAAAGAGACAATTACTTAAAGCTCTGGATACAAACAACTGTGGCACTTAAGAATGTAACAAACATTTGTATATACGTTTGACTTGTTTTATATTATTTTAATACAAGTGCACTGTGTAATGTTTGTTTATTGTTGAAACTTATCGCTAAAAAAGTTACAGAAACCTACTGTAAATAATCCGGCCCACACTTATATAAAAACCTAAAAGACATCTTCTGAGTCACTGGGAGGGGAGTTTATTTTAATCAAATAAGTCCTATTATTCACATATTACAATACTAACCAAGTATTTTCGTGAGACGGGCAGCCCAAAGTTCTGAAAGATCATTTCTGATGTATGTTTTAATAAAGTCCTCCAATGTCACAGCTGCCAAAGAATTAACTCCTGAAGATACTGTGCTAAAATCAAAACAAAAACTTGGTATTAAACAGTACTAACAAAGCCGCACATCAAGCTGTAATAAAAAAATCCTCCCAGTGAGACAAACTCAAATGTCTAAAGTAATATTGTGAATATATTCAATTTTACGAAGACCATTATTTTTTCTTTTGTACATACAGATGTCTTACTTTAAATGTTTATTAGTATAAATTGAAAGAAAAAATTATCCGTAAAGCTCACATCTCGAAAAGTGTTTTCAAAAAGAGAAAGACATATCAAAACGTTTCTGAGCTCTATACAAGTTTAATGAACGGAATATTTAGAAATGTACTTTTCCGCAGATGCAGAGCAAACTAAACTCACTAGCTAAGCTAGCTTACTACATAGACTCACTATCTTACCTGAGAGCTCCACTGAAAACACCGGCTACAAAAAGTCCAGGAAGACCAGGCAAAAAACCAAGGACGTCCATAACGTATAAGGGAAAGAGCTAAAAATAGAATAAATGTTTTCCCAAAGATGTAGGTACAATACTGGACAATATACAAGTATAGAAGGAGAAGTATAGCTTGTCTGTGAATTAGCTTAGTTCTTGGCATATGATTTCATCAGTGGCTTAAGTGTGCCCCCGCAGTCCCCGCAATTTGCAGAAGGAGGGGAAACCGAAGGAAGCCCAAAGGACCTGACAAACTTAAGAATTATCCACAAGAGGAACAAATGTAGAGGACTCAACTTCTTTTTATGTATTTGTGTGTGTGGGGCATCTTTTGTAGTTACGCCATTGGATTTAATCCTGAGGTGGAAACGGCTGTGGGCATTGTCGTTGCTAGTCTAAAATATTAATAAAGTTTCTATATGCTGTACTTGTGTGATTTTAAAGGACAATATGCTAAAGGAAAAGTTGATATATACCAAAAGATGCATTACAGTTAGAATATGAACTTCTGATTGCCAGAAACTTTGGAATGTCAAAGGTTAAAAAAACTTAAAAGTATACAAGAATAGATATAGTCAACAGTGCTTAGCAATTACCAACCAGTCCAAAATTAGCCCATCACGATAATTTTAATATATAAACTCTTAAAAAATATTAAATAAATATAATTAAAATACTTGTAATTCTTACATTAAATGTTTTCATTGTGGTTTCGCGCTATAATGTGATACCAACAATAAAGTGTTTGAAAAATCGTAAATAAATTGTTAAATTTGATTGTGGAAAAATGTTCGGATCATTCATTGTTTAAAAATATTGCGCCTTTCATCTTTTCTCGAGGAAAACTACCTCACCAGTTTTTGATTTCATTCAGTTTGTTTGTTTGTTTTGAATTTCGCGCAAAGCTACACGAGAGCTATCTGCGCTAGCCGTCCCTAATTTAACAGTGTAAGACTAGAGGGAATGCAGTT
>NW_013665736.1:935558-939879 GCF_000517525.1 Limulus polyphemus | reverse complement strand
AACGCCCCCACGGCTGAAAGGGCGAGCATGTTTGGTGTGACGGGGAAATTTCATTCAGAATTAATACTAGTTTATCAGTTTATAGAAGAATCAAGAAAAGTTGAATACAAACATTGTGTATATGAATCTTTCCTGATCTCGCCTGAACTACACATGCTTCAAATTTGAAATTTAAATAAAAACTTGTGCGAAAACATAAAAACTCATGACACATTTTTTTAAAAGTTATGACTAAGAGAAGAAATTACGTACACAAAAACAGGGCCTACCTGGTCTGGAGCATTGACCAATTTCAAAGTGATGGGGTCACAGTCATGGTATTTAGTGTAGACGATTAGGCCTGCTAGCCCTGTGATAAGTACCAACAGAATAAGGCCTGGAAGGTTGTACCATATTGTTCTGAAACGGTTTGAGAAAGCGTGCAAATTATGTTAATTTGACTCTCTTAATAATGTCAGGACTAGATTTTAATAGGGATCAAAATGAGTAATTTAGTTACTGCCTTGGAAGAATCTGCATAAAAAGTTGTCTTATTTCTATACTTTGCTGAAATCTAACATTATATTAGTGGAAATAAGTTGATATTGGTTGCTTTTTGTTTTATATAATAGACCAACGACAAGCTTATTTTGTTGTCATTGAACAATATACGTAATTTGTTTTTCCAGTTTTTCGAAAAAAATTATGTGAAAAATTTAACGAAAAACAAACAAGGCGAGATAAGTCTGGCAGATTCCTCTCTAAACTATAAGAAAAAGTCTCCTGAGGATTAGAACTCTTATATTTATTGGTAGTTTACTACTTTTCTGATCCAGACAGAGATTCTTTCAGAAATCCAACGTTACTGAACATTAGAGAAGAAATAATGATGAATCTGAAGAATAAAATTATTTATATGCTGTGGTAATAAAAAAACTGAGCTCGAAACAGCAAAATACAAATACAAATTGAAGTTAATCATAAAAGGGTTCTAAATTATTCTTCATGTATGGCTAGTTCCCAAAGAAAATATTTGGATGTTCCATTCATTTGAAAAGCCACTGGACGAATGTAAGCTGGCCAATCGTAGATGCTGTTGTGAACTGGTAGTGTCTAACGTGTCATTGGCAGAATGTGGAATCGTTTTTAGACTAATGCTACAATTGTTAGAATATGTAGACAAAGTAAACCATCAGCCACAACACAAGCTGTTTTTGACTCTCCGTAAACGTAAGATACATACTTCGCAACTGAATAAAATATTCGCATCTGTAACTAAAGGCATTTTAGTATGTAGACTGTTAAAACACATTTCACAAGGTCGGCCTGAACATCAGGTTCCCAAAGAGCGCATTTCACTCATAGCAAGGCGTAAAACAGCTCACCTGTAATAATGCCAATGACTTAAAAACAGTACGTCTGCAATAATGCAAGAGGCAGGGTTGCCAACCGTCCGTAACTTTACGGACAGTCAGTAAAAAAAGTCACATTTTAACACTTTTAATGATGTCAATAGAAAATACAGTGGAAGTAAAAGAAAGGTCAATGTTTGTTTTTATGTCAGAAAAATTAAATTGTAAGACTGATAGCCCTGAACTGAGGAAAAACGACATGTGTAGCAATAATATTATTTTCATATGTGTCGTGATTTAACTTGCAGCAAGATATTAACCGAGTGTTCATTTGTAAAGAACCTGTGACCAGTTTCAATTCCATTTGTATACAGAGATATAAGTGGTGGTAGTGGAGTTATGTTTTGAGAAGGAAAAGTACTGGTGGAGTACCAACCCATATATCTTGTGAAATGGTACTCATAGTGCTGCACATTATGGGGATCACATGCTACTTACAACCCTTTATGTAGTCAGATACTGGTGCAATTGGCCTTCACTTCGGGCTAAAAGAAAACAGTTTCCACCATCATCATACTAAACTGGTTGATATATTCCTTTGAAGAAGAGGGAATTGACCAACTGCAGTTGCCTGAATGCTCATCAGACTTTTATCCATCGAACATGTATGGTACGCCCTTGAAAGAAGCGATGCAAACCGTCTAGTTCTTCCAAACATTAGCTCTTTTAAAGGAGTGGTGTTTGGGATATCTCAAGACTTGCTGATTGTGGTGATGGCGATCATACCTCATTAAATATAATTAAATGTAAAAGGTATAAAATCCCCTCTATCCGAAGAACCAAGCTGTATTTCAAATCACACGACAGACCATTAGATGCCTGATTTACATAAATAAAAGAACTGAAGGAGGAAAGGCGATTAACATTATTTTATATCAGTGGAGTCTTTGTCTTAAGTGGTAACATATTATAAGTTCCAATTATTCTTTAATTGTTTTGCGCAGTGTAGGCAAGTAAGATTTTAGAATGTGATTCACGATGGCTCGTTCAAGTGTTCTCACTTAGTGTCGTGTCAGCGCACCTAACTTTATGCTGTTTTATCGCAAAAGAACATATATATTTGTCCATTGTTTGATATTACTTTGATAATACTAGAAGTTGCTATACTTTCAACAAGCTACAAGATCTCCAGTTCATGAAGTTATATTTAAACTAAAAACGGATAATAGGATTCACTTTACCTAAGAAATATTTCTAATATCTCTGATGAAAATACATTAAACTGCAGATTATTTTTTTACATTCCAATTTAAGTTATCTTTTACAGACTTCAAAACGCATATTTGTATAAATAACATTTCGTATTTAGTCTTAATCTCCCAACAAGTCACTACCCAATAGGATTTTCGTTTGATACTAGAGATCATTATTTGGGCTGTACGATGAGGAAAATCAAATACAGGAAGCAGTCTTAGTGATTTGTATCAGAAGTATTAAGCATATTGGATTCTTATGCTTTAAAGCACACTCTGGCAACTATTTGCATTCTCCAGTTCTTCAGGTAATATACATAAATTGTGATTTCAAGATTAATAAACTATGAATTGACTAAGTTAAAAGACCCAAAGCTTTCAAAAACTAACTCGAAACATTTCCAAAAGCTTTCTTGACAAACGTTAATTAGAGGTGTTACAAACGTACACCAATTTACTATATACCGTTCAAGCTCCTTATTTTAAGCTTTTCTGCTTAACAATTGGCTACATAAGCCACATGGTAAGATATCTAATACTATTTTTAAATTATTTAATACGTTCTTTAATTTAAACAACGTTATAGTTAGTTCTTTTATTTTTAAGGTTATTTTATATTACATTCATAGACTTATATCCATTGATACCAACCCAGAAGGGCTTTGGGGGCTCAGGAGTAAGTTTGTCAGCATATAACACTAACATTACGGGTTACATCCTTGCAGTAGGCATAGTGGAATAGCACATTGTGCAGCTTTGCGCTTAAAACAAACAATAGACGCAGAGAAGAATTATGAATTACAAAAATGTCTTCTAATATTCGTAGTAACTATTGGTGAATTCAATCCATGGATAAAGTAAAAAATAAATGTAGAAAAATTAATACGACATTTAGAAAACAGCACATCACTAACATATTTGAAACTGTAGCTCAATTAGATTTCTTGTAACCAATAAGTATGAAACATATAATGTCCGGTTGGTGCCCACCACGAATTTTCTGAATGGATTAACGAGATTCCCACTGTCCCTATCTACTATCTAGCGAAACCACAGCCAAGGGAACGGGCTTGGAAAAATCAGCGTGGAAATACCAACCCAGAAGGGCTTCGGGGGCTCAGGGGTAAGTTTGTCAGCATATAACACTAACATTACCATCTAATGAGTCATAGATTATTAATCTACACGCTTTCTATAGCTTGCAGAGGTCAAAGTTTCACGTGTAAGGCCATTAATTTTTGTCTTTATGTTGTCTTTCTAATCCTGTAGTGTCCGTGGTTTGTTGATATATACTCTTACCTTTAAGTAACCCCACAAAAAGAAGTCTGCTGCTGACAAATCAAGGAATTAAAGGATCGGGGAGGCCAGTTTATATTACGAGAAATTAACCTGTTTTGGAACAGTTCACGCATCACTACTATTGTTGCTTATGTTGTATGACAGGTGGCTCCATCTTGACCAAACCACAATTTTCATTGATGACATGTTCAGAAGGAACAACTTTAACATCAAGTTCTCAGTGGTATGCTTTTGAGCAGCAATGGTGGAACATTTATTTTTGAAATAAAGCTCCACAATAGGAGAACGCTGTTGGAATGTCTACCTGTTCATCATTACAATTCGAATCTTTAATCTCCATTCGGAAACAAACTGAAAATGTTTTTATGTTCTGCTATGATTAGTGTCTGGCGAAAAGCTTCAGCAAATATTTCCTTTGCAACATATCAACTAACAATT
>NW_013665736.1:933744-935457 GCF_000517525.1 Limulus polyphemus | reverse complement strand
AATTTAATTAATTAATTAAATTAATTAATTAATTAAAGTTAGTTCAAGTATGACAACATTTAAGACACAATTAAGCTTTACTAAATTTGCACTGATATTAAAACTCATGAAGGTGCATTTATTATAGTATTATTACATTGTTTTTTTTATTAGCAGTATTCCTGATGTGTTTTTGATGGGAATAAATAAAATGATGAGTAAATGAGTAAATGGCTCTAAAATTATAGAGTAAGTTGTAATTATTTGCAGTAATGAAAATTATTTATTATTTCAAACCAAACAACTAAAGTGGCCAATACTTTAAATGAGAATACAGTAGACTGTTTCATTCATGATGCCAGAAAAATACGTAGGTTCAAGAAGTCTTGATATGAAACGACACAAACCCTGTATACCGCTTCAGTAACGGTAATATATATATCAAAAGGTAGGTAGGGTTTTAATCACGTGTTTGAGCTTAAAAGGTGTTTTCTTATACAAAAATATGTTTAATTTTCAAAAAGTGGTTCCTTACTTGCAGATGGACAGAAAATTTGCACATAATATGTGACATCAATTATGCACCAAAACTATACTGTTGGGCCTATTATTTCTCCTTGGAAGTTCAGCGGTAAGGCTGATGGCTTATAACCATAAAAAGAGGGTTTTGATACCCATAGAGAACCAATTATGAATGGTTCTGTTTAAGAACAAACAAACAAACAACGACTCATTGTTTGGTTCTATTTTCATCTTCGTGAAAGCTAGCAAACATAATTGTGCATCTACATTTATAATAAACCGATTTTCCCCTCTTTTACATGAAAAAATAACGATTTTGTTAAATAAGTATCATATATCATTTCAATTATTTTTCTTTACTACTTAATCATATAACTCACTTACTATAGAACTGAATTTATCTCAGTCTATTACACGCTCAGTGGTACCATTATAATGAATAATATGATGGAAAAATGTTATCCTGTGTTTTTATTTTGATCATCATTTGGCGCTTTGTAAACTGGGATGACAGTAAAATAATGCAGCTGTAGTTTTTAGTTCTTAAAAAAAATGTCTGAAATATTCATTTTTAAAAGTCAATTTTTTTATTTTATTTTCAGGTGGACTTGGTATGTTTCTATAAACAATGAATACGTCATTTATATAGAAATACGTTGTTTTTCAGGGAGTTTGCCTTGGGTACTGACAACTACGGACAGTACTTACCATGACATTTTAGATAAGCCAAGAAATACGTTGTTTTTCAGGGAGTTTACCTTGGGTACTGACAACTACGGACAATATTTACCATGACACTTTAGATAAGCCAAGAAATACGTTTATTGATTCGAACTACTTCAAAAGTTCATAGTGAATGCTTGATAGTACTAGGAAATATTAATAATCAAAGGTTCTGCTAATACATTTCATATTTTACTGTAAAGCAGCTGATACATTATATTAACACTTGGAGACGGCTTGAATGGGTAATGAATAAAAACTTTAATATAAGTTTAACATAACAGCAAATGTACAATGTTTCGACAAGGTTTTGTCTTCATTAGGTATAAGTACTTTACAAGTATATCTATTAAAAACACAGTAATTTTAAACAAAGAACCAAACGAAAAATCAAGGAATCTATCTTAATTGAACAAAACAACCATAGTCTAAACCAACGCCCTGGGGTGCCAAGATATCTCTTCTAAGTATTGCAACAGTATCCGGTCA
>NW_013665736.1:919065-932804 GCF_000517525.1 Limulus polyphemus | reverse complement strand
CTTTGTTCAATACTGTATATATATATATCTGTGTCAGTGTAAACTACTTGTACCTGATAATGACAAAACCTTGTCGAAACATTGTACATTTGCTGGTATGTTAAACTTATATTAAAGTTTTTATTCATTACCCATTCAAGCCGTCTCCAAGCATTATTAGTCTCAAAGTGGGTTCCTCGTCATGGAATTATATTAACACGTTCCTTAGGAGCCAAGGGGTGTCTTTACACTGCAATTTGTTGAATATTAAAAGTAAATTCAATCCGGAAACTCGAGACAAGTTTTTGTTTGTTAATTGATAAATTTTTAAGTGAAATACAGAATCCCCAAGTCTCCATACTAGCTAGTGCTAAAGTCTATCCGCTGGGAGTAAATTCAATAAACACCAATAAAGCCACATTCTCAGCACCATTAATTAAGCAATTGCCAACCTTTTATGCTTCTGCTATCACCTTTTTATGTTTAGCTTTCAATTGAGATACGAACGATTTCACCTGCGATTCTGCAAGGAAGGTTGGAGCATCACGACAGTCAGCAGTAGGATGAGCAGACAGGAACACTTTGGAAGCAGCTACAGGCATAATATTGTACTTGGCCTGCTGCACACTATCTACCAAGGTGGTTCTAAACGGTTCCTGAATACCTCTGCGTGTCATTTGGAGACTTCCATGCTTCTTGAGCTTGGCCGTTAAGCTCGTGATGCGCTGACGGATTTCAGTCACCTTACCACTTCAAATCACTTTTAGCAGCCCCAACGCTAAAAAAAGGGGCAGGAAATCTCTTCTTTTTAGCCAATAAAAATGGCCAAAAAATTTCAGTTCAAATTAAGAAAAACCGGATTGGGTAGTTTTTTTTTCAACAAAAATGTCCCCCACTATTTCGTGAGGGGCCTGTTAAAAATGATTGAATTGAATCATCCCCTAAATATTAGCGTGTTCAGTATTTCAAAGTTGGACGAAATGCTGTTTAACTAACCTTAAACTGTGTAATTGCTCTAAATGTCTTATTTTTCAACATCTAACATGGTTTTATCAAAATCACTAAAGAGTAGTTTTTAATATATTTTTAGCAAACTTTTTAGATTGTAAAGTGTTCAACAAATGAGCTAGTTATTAAGTAGTAACAGTTTGTCTGAGAATTTAGCAAGATGAATATAAATTACGGAACACAAGTATGGCGTGGTCTGGGGGTTAGAACGTTCGATTCGCAATTGGAGGGGGGTCACGAGTTTGAATCCACTCTATGGTTGCCGATTAAGCTAGCCACCCAAGTGTGAAAAATATTGTCTTAGAATATTGGTAATAGCATGACGTATTTTAACCTGTTTTTTTAAATGTCTAGATAGTTATAAAAATATTCTGTGGCAAGTTATAAAAGCGAAACATATTTATCTTACTTTTGTGCACCTTTCAAAGTAGGAATAGTCAAGTACCGCTGGACCATGGCTTGATTAACTCCATAAACAGCCAACCATGTGAAGTAACCGCCGATTCCAAGGCTCCACACGGTGTGTCGTACAGTAGGATCAGGACTAAAACTGAACAAAACACGTTTATATACCCTTTAAAATACACTCACGCTTTGATGTATTGTATAGAACATTATAAAGAAATTTCAACTGATCTGTATATCAGATTATTAATTAATCTTTCAATTATCTATCAATCCACCTAGGATTTTTATGCTCTTATGAACAGAAATAGTTACTTCACTGGATAGTTGTTTGAGCTTTCCCATACAGTTTTTTTTTCAAAATTTCTAATATATGAAAATGGGTTCAAATACCACGAGAGTTTTTGAAATGCCTTCATGATCAGTTACGTATTGTTGCAATCAGCCGATGAGGAGGTTGGTTTCAAACGTTAAGGTATTACTAAAATGATGTGCTAAGATAATCATATTAACCCCTTCTCGCATGTCAGTTATCCAATTTCAACAAGTAAACAAGAATTTACAATTATGTCAGATTCCCAGCAGTAGCGTAATGAGGGTGTCTGGCGCTCGGGGACAAAATATAATTTGCCCCTTCCCAAACAACAACATAAAAAAACAACAACAACAAAAAAACAACTTCACTCGCGCTTTACACTCTTACTTTGTGACTTCTAACTGATTCAGTTGCTCCTTGCATGGCTGACAGACGTACGGAAGTTATGGTTTATTCTTTATGAATTTGAATCATCAGATGATTAATACCTCTGGTTTGTATAATAGTATGTTGCATAATATATTCTAGATTAATATAAAATGTACCAAAACTAATCAGGAGATTACTATTATCATAGGACGAATAAATATCAGATAGAATTATTTGGGCCGCCAAAAAATCCGTCGACAGCTTGAAAAATGCGGCCTCAAGTTTTCAGGTGTTCACAAAATTGCTAAATTTACTATTGTCTATGAGATGTCAGTGTATTTTAATCAATCTAACACTGAAAACTAAGGAATTTCCCTAGGCATGATATTTCTGATGAAATATCAATATTTGATGTCAAGCATAACAAAAACATTTTAATGAGCCTTAGTCGTACGGGAACAGCTAAATTCTGGGTCAACTGGTTGTTAATTTGGCGCGCCTCGAACCATGCGCCCGGGGGGAAGTGCTCCCCACTCACTACACCACTGATTAACTTCCCAGTGTTATTATAAATAATGAAATGGATTTTTACATATATTCTTCAAACTAATGATGAACTAGTTAATTTCTTAAAAAAAGCGACGCCTACGTTTGCATCCTAGCAAATAACAGAATTAAACTGAATGTATTTGCACCTATATTCTTGAAACTATTTGAAGTGCTATCTGAGCTCTGTCTACGGTGAGGTCTCGAACCCTGTATTCTGGCAATGTAAAGCTGAAAGCGTACTGCTTCACCACATGGGAACCATGTAAACTGAAACAGTCATAACCTAATCTAGATACTAATGGATGTAGAACTGATGAACTAGTTAATTACTTTAAAAAAAGTTTTGACAAGTGAGCGACACCTACAGTTGCTGGACTGTTCAGAGGGGTAATGTAATTGATTCTATTGTTCTGACATGCAGTTTCTTTCACTCTCACACACACAAAAGTCTATTGTATAGAACTAGAGTTATCAAACATAGCATACGATATTCTGTAGAGAAAACTACATTAAGAATGAAAGCTCAATACAGTACTCAGAATTGTGGGCAACCCTCTGTTTCGGAACATCTAATAAACATTACTATTATTTAAGGGTCACAGCGTATTTTGAGCTGGGTTTCTCAAGAATACACGTACAGGAGAGAGATCATTCAAAGTAGTAAAACCTGTTGTATTATTCCAATTGTTAAATTTATTGTCAGAGTACTTTGTATCTTTTTCATCAAGATTATCTAGGATATCCAAAATTAAATACGTTTTCTCTTCTAAGATTTTATTGGCACAATATTTCTTATCTTTTTATCTAAATTATCTAGGGTATCCAAAATTAAATACGTTTTCTCATCTAAGATTTTATTGGCACAATATTTCATACTTTTTAAATCTAAATTATCTAGGATATCCAAAATTAAATACGTTTTCTCTTGTAAGATTTTATTGGCACAATATTTCATATCTTTTAATCTGGATTATCTAGGATATCTAAAATTAAATACGTTTTCTCTTCTGCGATTAAATAGACAAAATAATGAAGTATTTTATATAATATATTTTTTTAAACGTCATGGACTACTAAATGTTTACTTGAAAAATTCAATTCTCTTCCCTTCTTCACTCGTTTTCCACACTTGCTGTATTCCACCTTCGTCATGAGCTCCTTTGATGACGATAACGATAATTGAACCAAACATCATGATAACTTGAAAGAAATCAGTCCAAACCACTGCTTTAATACCACCCTAGATGATCGAAATGCCATTAATTATGGTACAGACTGAATCATATTTACATTTTCTTAATTCTAAGATATTCCAAAAGAAAACAACAAAAAACAAACAAACAAAGGTATAGAACATTAAGACGCAGCAAATTCTTCCCTAAAAGTGTTGCCAGTTTTACTTTCATCGTTACCATGTGGCAACAGGGAATGTGACAATTGACACAGATAGCAGTTTACTGATCTTGGTAACTCTGACGCGGTTATTACTTTAACAAGAATGACAATATTATCAAACGCTCTGAGCTGTTGCAACTACAAAATAGTAATAAAATGACCATCATATCATGTACAGTAGGCGTGTTTCCGATTTTAATGGTTTTCACGCTGCTAACTTTGAGATGCATTGTAACGATATACACAATATATCAACAATGAAATTTCGATTTTGTTACAAAAAAAAACAACAACACTTAATTTGTACTTCAAACATTTGGACAAGCTACTCAAAATTACATTATTTAAACTTTTTATTTGATTTTTCTCTTAATTCAAGGATAGCAGTTAAAAATATACTTGTAAAGTTTTACAAGTAATAAAGTAGACTATAATTTCACAGTTCTGTTGCTTATTAAGCACCAAACACAACTGGAAATTCCAGAAATAATTTGGTAAAATATCTTACAATTGAAGTGTAGAAGGTACAGACCACGCCGATAGATATCACAGAGAGCCACATGTTCAGGCCAGTAACTAGGAACAGAAAAGTGAAAACATAATTATTATAATTATATGTAACAGCAAATGGTTTCATGGCTAGTGAAACATAATGCAAGTTGCCCAAACCTAAGAAAACAGAAAAAATCCAAATATTGTAATTTTAATAAGTTTTAATACACTATTATAACATTGCTTTGAAATCTCGATATTATTCTTTTATGGAGAACTCGATAAAAACAGTTGTGTTATTCGACCACATTTGGTAATATATATACAATAAAAATCGAATTACTCAAAAGTAAAGAAAAACATTATTCAGATCTGTCTTTTCTTACTTTTTTTTTTTAAATTCCGAGGATACATTCTCTATAGATCAGAACAGGTTTGATTTCTATACGAAACTACTTTTCGCAAAGCTTTTATAAAACAGCGAGATCTTCGGTACCTGGTACCAATGATTTTATCACCTGAGAGGAAATATTGCCCACAAAACATAGTGCGGAGCTTGGACGATTTTGGTTTCGCAAAAAAACCATTTTGTCACCTTCTGCACAACATATTTTTTAGATTATTTTATTTTATCAAGTTATTTTTCTACTCCTCATCCAACACAAAATCTTTCGATTTATAATTCTTGTTCTGATTATTATACTCTCTTCTGAACCAAATACCTTTGATAAATCAACATACAGGAAAAATAATCCATCATTTACTTCACACGATTTGACGATGAATATACGGGGCATAGTAAAATATCTAGGCCTAAAACCTAGTGGAAATTGTGTCAAGGTCTTTCCTCTTTACTTTCCTTTATACACAATTATAAAAAAAATAGCTTCTTTAAAAAATATTGTAATATTGTTACCTTATATTTATTCAAATTATGATTCGTTACTTTTTGTGTATTTACTTTTTTGTGGTGGTACACTTAATACCTTCATCTAAACACTATGGTTTGTTTTCTTTTAGGGCAAAGTCACAATAAACGAATGTATAAGTGCACAAAATTTTGTTAAAAACACCAAGCTTGAGCCTATTCATTTGAAATAAATTAATGGAATTTTTATAATGTAAAAGACTCTTTAAATAAGTTCTTTTTTTTTTGGTAGAAATAAAGCAATATTTTAAATAGTCAGGATGTTTTACTAAAACAAGTGTGTGTCTAGTTATAGCAAAGCCACATCGGTCTATTTGTTATGTCCATAGCGGAGAATCGATCCTCGTATCTTAGAGTTGTAAGTCCGTAAACTTAACACTGTCCCATCCGAGAACAAATACTATGGGGTAGTGTCCTATCTAATGAAAGACTATATTAACCCATTCACTGCTGATTCGCCGTATAAGGTACTGTCCGCTTCCGGTAGTTGTATGCTAGTGTGCTGCATACAGTGTACGGCTCGCAAAAATTCCGCGTGCGTTTGAAGCAGCCGCAGTCAAAAATCCTAAATAACCGGACAGGAATTTAGATGAGAATAAATCGACAATCGGCATTAAAAATGTCGGTCGCCGAGAAGTAAACATCTGGGGTGTTCGAAGATAAATTTATTTTCCTTCGCCCTACTGGAGGTAATTATTGTTTATCTAGAAGCTAAGTACATTAATTATAGACGTATTATCTCAATTATACTGATTCTGAAAGCTACAAGGAATTAATTCTGATTAGTGTTTTGACGTATTATTTCATTTTTTTGTTCTTTGTTTGTAATTAAGCACAAAGCTACACAATGGGCTATCTGTGCTCTGTCCACCACAGGTATCGAAACCCGCATTCTAGCGTTGTAAGTCCGCAGACATACCGCTGTGCCACTGGGGGGCGTATTATTTCAATTATACGGATTCCGAAAGTTACAAGGAGTTAATTCACAATGATTTGATTCAAGTAGCCCGCGGTAAGTCTGAAGGTTTATAACTATAAAAATCAGGGTTCAATACCCGATGTGAGCAGAGCCCAGATAGATTAATGTGTATCTCAGCGCTTAACAGTCAACAAACAAAAAAACATTTCAAATAATTTATTTTTATTAAATCGCTTTAAAAAACGCTAAGATTAATAAGACATCAAATGTTAAAGTTGAGAGCGCCGTCAGTACAGCTAATTTTGATTAAAGTATTTTCTGAAAATATTGTTTAGCCGTTGCTGTTTAGGTGGTCATACAGCAGATAGCCCATTGTGTGGCATTGCACTTAACAATACAACACTCTTGTTATGTAGGCTAACTCCAGTGGAGAAGCAGACTTCAGTTATCCCCGAAGAAAAGAAGTTTATGGAAGCTTTGCTCTGATGGCGCTTTACCAAGTTTCTAAATGAAAATATAAATAATAAAAAAACGAATAAGAAATGAAAAATCTTTCTGGTTAATTTAGGGTGTTCTAAAATTATTAATCAAACATAACACACCGTAAAAACAAAAACAACAACAACAAAAAAAAACATTAAAGTACGAACGTATAGTTGTAGCAAGTGACATCGAGTTTCTCTTCACAAGATATTAGTAGTATCAACAATAACATAGAGCGCGCAGAAGAAGAAGAACACGATCCTCTATGCCAGTAGTACTCAAAATGGATCATTCAGGACGTCTAAGGTCTTGGGGTTTAAGCTAGAAACTTTGTAAGCACCTTCTCTATGCCAAGTGTGATGTTTTTCTGTTGCCACGACTCCACCGTACTCACAACGATAGACACGTGGAGTTTTAATCATAATAAATAGACTTAGTATTCTGAAAATTGTTTAATCTTGACTTCTAAGTTCAAGGGGATCCAGTTCAATCTACACTTTGATCAACGTGTATTATTGGGTTAAACTAGTTTCGGAGAATTCCACTCCTCATCAGTAACCCTGAACACGAGTTACCAAAGAGAGATAAGCTGGACCTATGTCATAGTGAAAAGTATCAAACATATTATTGGTGTGAACGTGCTTTATAGTCACTATGAGAAAAACCTATATACTGGATAGGTGAAGTGAAGAAAAAGTGTCATTGGCCATTATTCAGTTCGTCACATTATGTAACCGCACAATAGCAGATATAATAAATAATAACCAAAGAGAGATTAGCTGGACCTATCTCGTAGTGAAAAGAATCAAACATACTGGTTAACTTGTGTTCAGGGTTACTGATGAGGAGTATTAAACTTGTATTACCCAGTAACACACGTTGATCAAAGTGTAGATTGAATTGAACACCCTTAAACTTAGTCTTCGAGATTAAACAATTTTCTGAATACTAAGTTTATATATTATCCAATGGTAGTGATAAGATAGTTTTATCTTGAGACACAAATATAATTTTTTCAAAATACACAATCAATCAATCACGGTATTCATCCCTAATAAAGTAAACTCCTTCACGTTCTCTTTACCTTCTACTTTGGTGATATACTTTTATCTTCCTCTGATCGTGAACTTATCTTTGTCTTAGTTTTATTGAGAGTTATTCTGAGTCCGTGGTCTTTATCAACAAGACTGTCACATAACCATTGTATCTCATCCTCATCTTGTATCATGAGCATGCCTACTATTGCACACTTTATTTCTTAAACCGGATCGCTTCTATATCAGTTAACCACTTCGCATACAAATGATATCATGTCGGTGATAGCAAACACACGCGCGAACATGCTTCTCGTACGCCTCTCTTAACCCAAAACCAACCGCCTAGTTCTTCGTCAGTTCATACTGTTGCTTCTTGACTCCATTATAAATTATTAGGATTCTGATATCTACTTGATCTACTCCAATATGCTGAAGAATATTTATTAGCTTCTCAGTGTTACTCCTGTTAAAGTCTATGAAGTATAAATAAATATTCCTTTGCACTTCTATGACTCTTTTCATGTAACATCCTAAGGTAGAACATGCACTCTCGCATGCCCCGACCTCTTCCAAAACCAATTTGCTCTTCTGACAACTCATTCCCAATCTTACGTTTAATTATAATGAGGATTACTTTTAGCAGTACTCTTAAGGTGTGACTGATCAAGCTGATATTTCTGTATTTCCGACACTCTATAGCCTTAGGCTTCTTGGGGGGATCAGTGCAAAAACAGGCTTTTAAAGTTTGTTGGTATTATGCCGTCCCTTCTCTTTAAACTCTGTTACAAATTGCCGTCAGATATTTAATCTCTAATATGCTCATTTCCTTTAAAAATTACGAAGTAATATCTCGGTTATGCCGCCAGGTTTTCCATTTCTTAAGCTTCCAATGGTTTCTTGTTCCCCTCTTTTTTTTTTAAGAGTTGCTGGTCCTTTGTTAATTCTTTCTACCAAAACTAGGGTTAGTTCCTCTTCCCCGATATCATTATATAATTCTCTCACATACTCCGCCCATTCGTCTTTAACATCCCCAATTTCAAAACGTATCTGATCGTATTTATTTTTGATGGCTTTACTTGGAAGACGGGGTTAGTTTTTTGATAAACTCTTTTATCCTTCTGCGCATTTCAAGCATGATATGAATTATCTCACATCTCTCAGTTCCCGCACATTTTTCGTTTCTATGCTCACCTGATTTTCTTATCTACTTTCCTATATTTCAGTCATCCTCTTTATAGTTATTTTGTTTCGTCCATCTTTTTAAAATTATTTTCATACATTGTCTTGTTTATTCTCATTCTTCTCTTTCCCATAATATTATTCCTGCTTTCTGTAACACTTTTTGAACTTGACCCACTGGTTTTCACAATTCTTCTTTGCAAGTTCTTATTTTATTAATATTTCATAGCTTTTTAGTCACTATTATAAAGTTCTTGGCTATGTCATTCCCCCCCCCCCTAAACTGTTCTAAGCCTCATTTGGCTCTGACTGAGATCTCTTTGTAACTTCCTCAGTTTTAGTCTTATTACTCCGATCACTGTTTAAACCCATTTTGACTTAATTAATTTAAGGAAAAGTAGTTGTTGATTTTGGTTTTACAACAAATGTTAACCAGTATATTTGATACTATGATATAGGTCCAGCTTATCTCTCTTTGGTTAACTTGGGTTCAGGGCAACTGATGAGGAGTATAACCCAATAACACACGTTGACCAAAGTGTAGATTGAACTGGACCACCTTGAACATATACTTCGAGATTAAACAATTTTCGGAATACTAAGTTTATTTATTGTACCTTCTATTGTGCGGCTATATAATATGAAGAACTGAATAGTAACCAATGACACTTTCTCTTCACTTCAGCTATCTAGTGTATAGGTTTTTCTCATAGTGACTACAAAGCACGTTCACACCAATAGTATATTTGATAAGTTTAATCATGTTTATGGAAACTCGATACCTAAGTTACAGTTACGGGCAGTTTCGGCGACATTGCGAAACCCTTTTATTTTATTATTGATACAACTTATACATTGCGAAACCCTTTTATTTTATTATTGATACAACTTATACATTGCGAAACCCTTTTATTTTATTATTGATACAACTTATACATTGCGAAACCCTTTTATTTTGTTATTGATACAACTTATATATTTTTTCATAGTTACATTTTCTATCTTTATTATCAGTGTTGCATAGTTGTAGTAGGACATTATATATATATAATTTACGTTTCATTTACAGCCTAGTAATTTAAGACATAGTTTTTTTTTCTATAACATCTACATTTACTCAAGCTTATCCGAAATAGGTCAAATACAATGGTGCTGAAGGTCGCCTACTTTTGTAAGAGGCGTCAATTTTAAACAGGTTACTGACAGTTTTAGATATTTCTAACAACCGTGGAAAGTTTCTGAAAGATTTCTGGTTGACCTTTCATCTAACTTAACCAACCTTCATTATATTTCAAAAGTTCTGAGAAGGTCATCGGTTCGTATTTTACTAGAGTGAAGACACTTGCCAAAGTTTGAGAATTAGAGGAATGTAGCAAACTTTAAGTAAGACGTGCGAATTTTCTCGTTTATTAAACAAAAGTTATTATCTTTAAATGTTTCTGGTTTTTCCTCGATATTCTCACCCATTAATGTATTTACATATTGTGATTAAACAAGTGAGACTATAATAAATGTAAAATAATCGTTTTTTGAATGATTAAAACGTTTTCATTTTATTCGTAGGAATCAGGTAAACCTTATAATGTACAAATAATTTAAAAACCCGAAACAAAATCATCATCGAATTATTATTTTTGACAAATTAGACGGTTTCACTGAAAAGAAAACATTCCTAAAAATGAAACTTATTGCATCGATCTGATAAAATTGATATTCCATTTCCAGGTTTATATAAAAACCTCATATAAAAGTTAAGGGGTTGCTCTAAGCCGTTTACACCAAGAGCGTCATATTGTAAGGATTGTTCTAACCCGTTTACACCAAATGTGTCTTATCGTAAGAATTACTCTAAACCGTTTACACCAAGGCATTCACATTGAAAGGATTACTCTAAGCCTTTTACACCAAGGATATCATATTGTAAGAATTGCTCCGAGCGGTTTACATCAAATGTGTCATGTTGTAAGAATTGTTCTGAACCGTTTACACCAAGACCCCAAGTTTTAAATCGCTAAAATGTTTTTTAATGGTTCTGTTCTCTTGGTTGGAGAAAGTCTCTTCTGTAACTTGTTTGAGTCGGTAACCATTTGTGAATAGTTTAACATGTAGTAACGTCTATGGATGGCTTACTAACGTTGAAGGTAGTGTAAAGCCACGCTAACGTTTGCTGTTATATTTACATATTATCCACAAAGGGTTTTCAATGCATAGA
Organism: Limulus polyphemus; assembly: GCF_000517525.1. Lineage (NCBI taxonomy): Eukaryota > Metazoa > Arthropoda > Merostomata > Xiphosura > Limulidae > Limulus > Limulus polyphemus. Next base: position 921,533 of record NW_013665736.1, on the reverse strand, counting down.
ACATTACAGTTTGACTATGGCAAATGCTGAGTGTTGTAAGTTGTCTGTTATTTTTATGTTTGCGAGCGAGTGGTGGATCGCCAAAGATTTTTGCAACAAAATGAAGCGTATTAAGACTTTTTTTTCTTGTATCTAAGTCTAAGCTACATTTTATAGTGTGTTATGAAAGTAGGTTTCAACTGCATACTTCAAAGGCATTTCAATGCATTTTTTTCTAAACAGCAAAGTGTAATTTGCTCGAACGTGAGACAGTTGGAGTGAACGAAGATATTTTACATTATGCAACACATGGTCTAAAAGGCGAGGTCAGAGACCCACAGAATTCAGATACAGCCGAACTTAATTTTGAACTACTGACTAAAAGTATGGCAGTTATTTAGAAGCAACTGCCGCTACAAAAGTTTGTCGGATTCTTTAAAACGAATAACGGGATCGACTATCACTTTTATAAAGCACCCACAACTGAAGCGCTAACTTGTTCAGTGGCATTGCAGTACAAACCTCAGACCTTCTAATACGCAGTCCGGCACGCCAACTACTAGGCTATTCTCGGCTTCACTGTACACAAGAATATGCAAGTTATGGACGCCAGAAGCTATTGTAAAAAACACAAATACAAATGCTTGGCGACCATTTAATTGGTAGTAAAGAGTTGCTTAACGTTCTGTAATGTCCCAGCCAAAGTGTTAATAATAAGCACAAATCCTTTATTATATTTATATATATATATAATAGCATTGTGTCATTGCATTATTACGAAACAACTTACATTGCTGAATGGAAATTGTTTTGAATGTAATCTGCTTCTTAACATAAATATTTAAGGTTTAAGTATATACAAATATACATATATCATCATAATCATAAAAGCCAAGTGTCGGTCGATTACGCTCGATTTCTCCGAACTTCTTTTTTTTTCTCCTATAATACTTTGTCTTTTCATTGCCCATTTCCCATTTTAGTTGAATTCAATCGCTAACAGCGTAAATAGTTCCTAAATTTTGGCACTTTTTCTGCCATATATAAGCCTGTCAAAGAGGGTTTTTTTTAAATCAAGGATTTATTTAGCACCGAGAGAAATTAATTTGCCGTTTGTTATGAAGAGTAGCTTTTGAACGATGATCGAGTACTTACAAGAAATGTGGTTTTAGCAGAACTATTGCAGTAATGCAATTGATGTGATTAGAAAATAACTGTCATCAATGAATGCTGGGACAAGGATCGAAGCTGGGAAGAGCCTCTCTTTAGGTAAAGGAGATATTGCTCATGATAGGCTTACCATTCCCCAAGCTAGAAGGCCATTTATTTTGCATATGTCTGTTTACGGGTGGCAAAGCTGCAGATGCATAGTGGAGGATTCAAATTTGGTAGAATTTGATTTCCCGTCATTTTTGACGGGGTTTTATACTAGTATATGCATAGAGATTGCATCACGTTTCCAGACTGAAGCCTAAATATTAGTATTTGTTTTGTAGTACACACTGTAACCTTTTAACAGTCACTTACGTACTAACAGAAGTTAAAAGCCAAAAACTTACTCTTGATGTAGGAATATTTACAAAATTTACTCAAAGTCAAGTTTAGAAATTTGAAATACTAAAAAGTGTTAAATGTTACAATTTATATTATAAAATAAATAAGAAAAAATAAACAATTGATGAACGTAGTAGATATATTTTATATATATGTTTTCCTTCAAAAAAGTAACTATTTTTTCTTACATGATGAAGATCCCGCCAATTTACAAAACATATCTCATTGATTTCGAAATTACGTTGCATACTAAAGTATTTGTCACATTTTGGCGTGAAGTTTTATTTATTTATTTGTTTTGATATTGATATTCTTTCAAATAGTATTTTCTTAGCTGAGCAGTGCATATTTTCTATCATAAGTAGGTGTTAACATTTTTGTTATAGTCAGTGATGACCCAAGAGAGAGATATAAAAAAAATATTGGTGTTGGAATTACAGCCTAAAGAAAAATCAAATTTTCTGTGGTTTATACATTAACAAACAATCATATTAGAACTGTTTTATTTAATGCATCATCGATGACTCTAAAATACGACAAATGGCTAAAAGCTGAACTTTTCTATGACATTTTCAGACAAAATGTGAGACTTAAGCTAGATCATTAAAACCAAAATACAACCTGAAACACATACAGTTATTTCAGATTATAAAGAGTGCATTTACTGCTTTTAAGTCTCGCTGTTGAAGAGACGTTATTTGTCAAAAAATGAAACATTTTTATAACGCATTAAGATTTACATCGGTTGGGTGAATTGAGTGTTGCTCAAATGAGAAACCGTTTTAAATGTAACATGTGTAGGAGATGTATTTGACCATTACTAGTTAAAAGAAGAAACTGTTTTGTAATGTAATACATGTGGGAGATGTATTTGACCATTAATTGTTAAAAGAAGAAACTGTTTTGTAATGTAATACATGTGGGAGATGTATTTG
>NW_013665736.1:909884-918222 GCF_000517525.1 Limulus polyphemus | reverse complement strand
ACCAGTATTGTTACGTAAAACTGAAATTTCTAGAAAACCTCCATACGCCTATAAATATAACCAATGCGACACACCAAAAAAGGAGAGTATCTATTATTAGTTTGCTATAGTCGGTGTACTATAAACTTCGGAAACTATAAGCGTGATTGTTATAACGCTTACCAATCAGAAAACTTCAGATATTTGAGCAGGAGAATTTACAAAGTTCGAATATTACAACTCATTTAACTTCAGTGGATTCTCATCGGACATTAGTTTTACGAAAACATTACATAACGTCACGGTGGAAAACCCGGCGTGTGTGGCTGATAAGTAACGAAGGACAAAGCTAGGTAGCTTCCCGTGAAGTGAATGATACCTACGTCAACTCGTAATCAACTCGCTCATCGTGAACACTCGATAAGATTAGAAAGAAGACTTTATATTGCTTGTAAGCTTGTGAAACTTTTGTTTATAAATCATTGTTTGTAATAACTATTTGTAATAACTGTTATTCTAAATTGTATTGTTGTGTGTACATTAAAACATATTTGTGTTAAAAAAAGAAAACTGTGTGTATCAATCTTGTTGGTAAATATCATAAACTTACTATATATCGGCATACATTTAAATACTGAATCCAAAGTACAATTTAATTACTAAATTTAAATTATCTGTTAACTCAGTTTCAGACCATTATCAATTCTAATACGTAACACTTTGATAATGATATCACTGTTACAACATGCTCTTTTTTAGCTAAACTTTAAACAAAAAGATTTATTGCACAATACTTACAACATACGTATTTCCTATACCTATTGAAATGTTTCAGTCTGAAATGAAAATTGTTTGAAGACGAGGATCATCTGAAAGAAGTGACGTCTTGGGGGCCATACGAGTTTTTAAATTTACACTGAAGGTTGTAAGGAGTTACACTGCAAAACTGAAAGTTCAGTTAGTAAGAGTGAAGTTTAATAGATAGAAACAGTATACATCAAACTATGCTCTATGATACTAAAAACAGACTAAGTTATTATTTCCTTCGCGTTTCGTGCATGTCTTCTCTTTATTAGTTTCGTTTTCTTCTTTTATGAACTCTGAAGTTGATTATTGATAACTGTTTAAAAACTTACCTTGAGCTAACGCTAAAGCTGGAGCATAGAGAACCACTGCCATGTACAACATCTATATGGAAGGTGAAAAACATGAAGGTGAGAACTAATGTCAGTTGAAAGAAAATCCGGTTTCTATAAAGATGTGTAATATCGAACATAAAATATTTGAAATAGCGAATATAAAAGTCTAGAATAAACGGCAACAAATGACACTACAAAGTTTTATTTTACTGAATTAAATTAATTGTTTTTTCATAACATAGTTTTTATTATTTTAGACTTCTTTTTGACACATACAATATGTATATATTAATAAAAGAATAATCATATTAAAATAAACAAGTTTCCATGAAGCTTGTTCAGCTTATTAATAATAAACTTGTAAGGGATCATAATTTGTACTTGTAAAGCGTATCATTTTACTTGATAATGAAGATGTGGATAATATTTGAGGTTCTTATCATGAAATCAAATCACATTATGTTGTTCGTAGCTTACAGTGATACAACGTAATTTTGTTTCTCTTACAGTGATACAACGTAATTTTGTTTCTCTTACAGTGATACAACGTAATTTTGTTTCTATGCCAGAAATAATAGTGCAATTTTCTTGTAGAAACAAAATTACGTTGTATCACTGCAAGAGAAGCAAAATTACGAGGTTGAATTATGCGCAAAGCAACTCGAGGGTTAGTTGCGCAAACCGTGTCAAATTTTGAAGTGATAGACTAAAGTGAAAACAACCCACCGCCAACTCTAAGGCTACTCTAATAGTGGGAGTTGTTGATTGTCAAGACCTCTTATCGCGACTTTATTTTTTGGCGGAAACGGAGTGCGAACCCCGGAATCTGAGATCTACAGTCCGAAACGCTAACCACTGGGTCTTTTGTAATTATCAAGTAAATTCAATGGCAATGATAAGATAGTTTTATCTTGAGACACAAATATAATTTTTTCAAAATACACAATCAATCAATCACGGTATTCGTCCCTAATAAAGTAAACTCCTTTACGTTCTCTTTACCTTCTACTTTGGTGATATACTTTTATCTTCCTCTGATCGTGAACTTATCTTTGTCTTAGTTTTATTGAGAGTTATTCTGAGTCCGTGGTCTTTATCAACAAGACTGTCACATAACCATTGTATCTCATCCTCATCCTGTATCATGAGCATGCCTACTATTGCACACTTTATTTCTTAAACCGGATCGCTTCTATATCAGTTAACCACTTCGCATACAAATGATATCATGTCGGTGATAGCAAACACACACGCGAACATGCTTCTCGTACGCCTCTCTTAACCCAAAACCAACCGCTTAGTTCTTCGTCAGTTCATACTGTTGCTTCCTGACTCCATTATAAATTATTCAGGATTCTGATATCTACTTGATCTACTCCAATATGCTGAAGAATATTTATTAGCTTCTCAGTGTTACTCCTGTTAAAGTCTATGAAGTATAAATAAATATTCCTTTGCACTTCTATGACTTTTTTATCTAACATCCTAAGGTAGAACATGCACTCTCGCATGCCCCGACCTCTTCCAAAACCAATTTGCTCTTCTGACAACTCATTCTCAACCTTACGTTTAATTATATTGAGGATTACTTTAGCAGTACTCTTAAGGTGTGACTGATCAAGCTGATATTCTTGAGGCTTCTTGGGAGATCAGTGCAAAATAAGGTTTTTAAAGTTTGTTGGCATTATGCCTTCCCTTCTCTTTAAATTCAGTTACAAATTGCCGTCAGATATTTAATCTCTAAAATGCTCATTTCCTTTAAAAATTACGTTTTAATGTCTCGTTTATGCCTCAAGGTTTTCCATTTTTTAAACTTCCCCGGTGTCGTTATATAATTCTCTTACATACTCAATTTCAAAACGTATCTGATCGTATTTATTTTTTATGGCTTTACTGGAAGACAGGGTTAGTTTCTTGATGAACTCTTTTATCCTTCTGCGCATTTCACGCATGATATGAATTATCTCACATCTCTCAGTTCCTGCACATTTTTCGTTCCTATGCTCACTGATTTCCTTATCTACTTTCCTATATTTCAGTCATCCGCTTTATAGTTATTTTGTTTCGTCCATCTTTTTAAAATTATTTTCATACATTGTCTTGTTTATTCTCATTCTTCTCTTTCCCAGAATATTATTCCTGTTTTCTGTGACACTTTATTGAACTTGACCCACTGGTTTTCACGATTCTTGTTTGCAAGTTCTTATTTTATTAATATTTCATAGCTTTTTAGTCTCTATTATAAAGTCCTTGGCTATGTCATTTTCCCCCTAAACTGTTCTAAGCCTCATTTTGTCCTGACTGAGATCTCTTTGTAGCTTCCCCAGTTTTAGTCTTATTACTCCGATCACTAATAATGATTGGAGACGGCTTGAATGGGTAATGAAGAAAAAACTTTAATATAAGTTTAACATAACAGCAAATGTACAACGTTTTGACAAGGTTTTTGTCATCATCAGGTTGTATATTAGCTGTTATGTTAAACTTATATTAAAGTTTTTCTTCATTACCCATTCAAGCCTTCTCCAACCATTATTAGTCTCAAAGTGGGTTTCTCGTCATCGAATACTCCGATCACTGTTTAAACCCATCTTATCTTAATTCATTTAAGGAAAAGTAGTTGGTAATTTTTATTTATCAACGTTAATTGTTACTATGCTCGATTTCCTGATGGTTCGAACAAATGTAACAGTTTTTGAAACGTTCTTTAAATGAGATGTAATCTGTATCATTTCTCACAATTCTTTCTTGATCCTATGATGGCCTGAAAGCGTAACTGAGATCAGTTGTTCTCAGGTTTAGTATTACAGTATGCCCAGACGAAGATGTAAGTCAAAATATTTGTATTAAAATATTTCGTTTTTTTTTTCTGAATTTGAAAGTCATTTAATTTTCATCAGATAAACTCATTCTACGTATACTTGCACTAGTCTTCATGAATTATTTCTATTGGATTTAACTGATAAAGTATGCTTAACAAAACCGCAATATAGTTGTAAGTAATCTAAAAGATATTTTATTTTTGAAAGGTTAATGATACTGGTTTAATAAAACAATTTTCATTTTTAGATATTCCATTTAGAAAACCATATAAGTAAGAGGACAAATGATTCATTATTACAGCGTCTTTATCATTATTAGTCAATAAATACTATGATTGATTCTTCTATACTTTTACCCCTGAAGTATGAATTCTCCCTTGTTTTGGTTTTCTTTTCAGGATTTCAGTTAGAACTGAAGAGTGTAACTTATTCCGTAAAAATAAGGAAAACAAAAATACAAACATACATACATACTGGTCTACCAGCACCATCCAAATTTATTTCCTTTTAGGATTAATATATGAACACGTATATTTCTATAATGGACTAGTTTGATTAACTGAACATTATTGAGTTAGCAGGCTCTTTTCATTACGTAGTAATGCTTTTTATTTTATTTTAACCACAAACTTTCGAATTATTAAACTATGCATAGACTCTCATTTGATGATGAGCTCTTAAAAGAGCTTATAAGCTTCTGATTAAAATTAAAAATGTTATTACCTGTTTTAAAAAAGGCTGTTAATTCTATGTCATTTACTTGAATAACGCACATGCTTTATATATCTGTCTGTTTATTTCCAATATTGAGTACTGTGAAACACCAGTGAAATAATATTTTACATAATCATAAAGCTTTAATATTTGCAAAAGTAGAGCTTGAGAACAATTTTGTTTTTATCAAAGTACTTCTGTTAATAGAATTGCCACTCGTACCAGGCTACGAGTGAGTATTTATACACAAATATTTTGAGGTTCGTAAGTGAGATTTGTACATTTTGCAATTTAAATATTTACATGTTAAACTATTATTGGGCTTGGCGAGGCCTGATGATTAGGGCACTTGATTTGCAGTATGATGTTCATGGGATCGAAGCCAGTCACCGAACATGCTGGCCTTTCTAGCAAGGAGACTGTTAAAATGTGGTAGTAAATCCTACTGTTCGTTGGTCAAGAGTAGCTAAAAATTAGCGGTTGGTGGTTTTAAATAGCTGCCTTCTCTTTAATCAATCATTTCAAAATTAGGGACGGATAGAGTAGATAGATAGCTCTTGGGTATCTTTTCGCGAAATTTAACAAACGAACAAACTTTGATAATCGCGACCTAAAGAATATCTGTATAAACACCATCTAAATTGGAATATCACTATTTTAACACCCATTCATGGAGATATGTTTGGTGAGTTGATTCCCTAAGTTTTCAAAGTTTTCCGATACTTTCTTCTTTTAAAATTCCGAATAGAGATTTAAATTCCTTTCGGTATCTGAATTTTCAGGATATGAGGAAATAAATTCCATAGTCCCTCATCTAAAATTCCAAACAATACACAGTAATGGTCGCACATGTTGGGAAGCAGAAGATCTGGTTCCTCAGCTCTGTAAAGCCACTGCAAAGTGAAACTAAAACGCATTTGTAATATGCCTTAAATAAACTAAATAATTTTGAAAGTTATTAATATAGTCATATAGGACTTTTTATGTGCTTGTTTGTGGGACAGCAGCAGGTGTAAAATATTTCTCTGGACCTTCATCTTACTGTAAGCAAAAACAAAATCGGGACCGTGACAGAAAATAATTGACTTCCCTTGCTCTAATCGATATATTAAACTGTGTAATTCATACATCCGTACTAGTTCACTGAAATGTTTGAAATTAGTTAATTCACAGATTCATCAACGAGAACGTGAAAGTAACAGATTCCGTTACAGAATTATGTTTGGAATCCTGAAATGAAAACATACCTTATCAAACTGGTCGTCAGTTTTGTATATAACAGTATATGTGATTTCTCAAATATTCATATCCCAGAAGAGCACTACCTAAATTCAACACTTAAACCAGAGTTTTGAAATTGTTGTTTTTATCAATTAATTCAATACGAATAACTTAAAAAAATATATTTTAATTACTGATTATAGTATTTTTCTTGAAATTAAGACAACATTTCAATTACCTTGTTAAACCTATGTAGAAAAACTAATTTGACAATGAAATCAATATAATTTTTCGATGTAAAATTTTATAAATATTTAATTTTATGTACTTATCTTGAGCACTTAATAGTGTCCAAGCCCATTGAATTATTCCAAATTATTCAATAATCTATAGAAAAAAATAAATACCAGCTGGTAGGAGTCAAATTGGGCGAAAATATTTTCAATTTTATATTTTAAAATCCAAACCGAAATCTGCACTCTCGACACTTTTAATTGCTATATTTGATTAGTAACACTTGTATACTTGTTTACTAATATCCAATATGTAAAAAATTATAGCATTTAGCACTTTGGTAACATGATACATCTGTGTCGAAAAAACGACCTGAAAACTTTAGTGCATTACAAGAGTGCCTCTTCTCTATTAGGGTATTTTTTTCTTTACTTTTGTAATCACAGTGTATAACCACAGTGCTTTCATAATAGGGTAATATATGTGTTGTTATTTAGCATGGTTTTTGGTATAACAATCATGGCCACAACTGGCAGCGGACGGTGGGTTGTGTTTTAGACAATGGGGGCTCAAGCACAGGAGTTTCACCCCTTTTGTGCTTCCTGTCGTTTACATACGAACCTTTTCACATTTGTTTTGGTGGGCAACTGGAGAGGTGGGGTATGGCCAACACTATTTGGGGGCTTCTACAGCAGCTTTTTTTCTCTCATAGAGTTGAACCTTTTGTGTTGTTTACATCTGACACAATTTAAATAGTTTTGTCAATGCACAGAGTTATTATAAATTTTCCCCTTCACTGCTATGTAGTGATAATTGTTTTCTCCCCCTTACAGTTGTAGCTGTGTTAAAAGTTATACACATTTATACAACGGTAGCATGCATACGTTCGAATTCATTCAGCGTGGATGCCAAAAGTAGGTCATTAACAAGTAACTCACCATTTGAAAAGAAAAAACACAGGAGGCCATTGTTCGAATCACCCGGTTGAATCTTTTTTCTAAGTACTGGAAAACATGAGAAAAACAATTATTTTTTATGCGTGTTAAGAAACATCTCTTGTTGGGAAAGCCAAAACCAATTTAAATGTAAGTAACTCGTCTTAACTCTTTGCTTTGTGAGAACATCACCAATTAACAGAAGAACATTCAAGCTTTAAGTTTCTATTGAGTCATGGCGTATTAAGTCATAGATGTTAAAGAATTAAGATATTTTACTCCATTTATTATCAACAAAAATTTCTAACAATATGAGCTTATTCTCATTATATGTGAGAGAAACACAATTTGTTTAGAAAAAGAGAAAAACTGTAGTTATTGACATAGTTAACATTCTTATCCTTCTTTGATGAATCTTACATAAACATGTACCTTTTGGAGCCCTACCACATCATTAAAGTCTCTGTCTCCACGTTTGTTATTACTCTATTTGACTTTAGTTAATATTCCAAAAGACTCCATCGCAAGGTCCAAAGCACACTACTCTTCTCTGTTGCTTTCATAATAATGCATCTATTGTACGAGAACAACGGCTTCCCAACAACTGTTTCAACAGTCCGATTGCACAGAAATCCATGGGCGACTTGACTTTACTAGCATGGAATAGCATCTGCTTGACGTATGCAATGGTTGAACACGAGGTATGATTGGAAGCTTCATCATGGTGAACTCAACCTTTTTGGTCTAGTTTCCGGATGAAAAGCATTCTTGATCATTGTTGCTACTGTTGTGTGGGATACATGGACGGCTTGTGTTCGTGAAATATCAACCGTCACGAGACGTCACACATTGCTTACCACGGCTGGGGTATGACGTGTTGTATGATGGTTCACATGCTTTTGTCTTCCAATGTCATTACGTTCAAGTGATATTCCCATCTTGAGAATTATAAATCCCCGATCTGAACTCATCTTTATGATTTGAGTGTATGAATATTTTGTGTCGGAAAGGCATGTTATATAGCTTTCCCAAAAGCGATTAATTTTCGGTGACATCACACTACCTACTTCTCGATAAACAATGTCAAAATGTAATCCTGATACATACCGTTCCACAGCAACTTTACATCTGCTATGGTTGTTACGTGACTTGTTGATTTTCGTATTTAAAATATCTTTAATGTATCATACTCCACTCTCTGTAACTAAAAGCATTGTTAGTCTAAGGCAGGGGTCACCAAACTACGGCCCACAAGGTCAGTTCACCCGGCTCGCCGCTGCACTGTGCCACAAAT
>NW_013665736.1:907893-908914 GCF_000517525.1 Limulus polyphemus | reverse complement strand
GATGGAAGCAGCAAATGACTTGTGTCCTGAGAAAGCCGATTTGTTTGGAAGTATTAGCCTTTCAGCAAGTTCAGTTGTGCGGAGAACAGAAGAACTTGGAGAGAACATAGTGTTACAGATACGCGAGAAAGCTAGGAACTTCTTATGGTATTCTCTGACGCTGGATGAGTCTACTGATCTCTCGAGTACGTCACAACTTTTCGTGTTCATTCGTGGTGTTAATTTGGACTTTCAGATCACAGAAGAGTTGGCATCCGTTTGCAGGATGCATGGAACAACAACTGGAGAAGACATTTTCATGGAAGTGCAGAAAACTTTGCAAGGCTATAACCTTCAGTGGAATTAGCTTCAATGTGTTACAGTTGATAGAGGAAAAAACATGGCTGGAGTGAGGAAGGGTCTGGTGGGGAAGATACGAACTAAGTTGGAAGATCTTCAACTCCCAGGCGCTCTGTTTATACACTGCATTATACATCAGCAAGCACTCTGTGGGAAAGACTTAGATATTTCTTGCGTACTGAAACCAGTCGTTTCTGCAGTGAACTTCATTCGGGGTCATGCACTTAATCACTGCCAGTTCCAGGCTTTTCGTGAAGAAATTGATTCTGAATTCTGTGACCTGCCTTATCACACAGCAGTGAGGTGGCTCAGCTGCGGTAAAGTCTTGTTTCGTTTTTATAAGCTCCGAAGAGAAATATATATTTTTCTCACCGAAATAGATAGAGCTGATCCACTTCTGTCAGATCCTACCTGGCTGTCAAAGTTGTTATTTTTGGTTGACATCACATCCCACATGAATGAATTGAGCTTGAAACTTCAGGGAAAGGATAACCTTATCTATGATCTTTACATAATCATCAAATGATTTCGGAGAAAGCTATTCTTGTTTGAAGCACAACTGGTAGGAGGACACTTCTCTCATTTTCAGTGTTTCAAAGAGTTTCGCGCTGGAATCGCAGAAGATGTCAACCTCGAGTTTCCGAAGAAAAGATTATTAGTGACTTAAATAAGCATTTTTTGG
>NW_013665736.1:905864-907115 GCF_000517525.1 Limulus polyphemus | reverse complement strand
GTTATGCGGCCCGCGCTCGTCATTCTCTCAGTTATCTGGCCCGCTGTGAAAAAAGTTTGGTGACCCCTGGTCTAAGAGATCCAGTTAGCTCAAATAGCTATCAAAATGCTACAATAAATATATTACGTAATTTAATAGCAGTGTTTTAAGATACTTTTAAATAATTCATTAGATTACATAAAGTGACACAAAAACAAAGCTAATCCTATCCGTGTAATTCCTTATAGCGGTTGACTTTTGTCTTTTTGTTTTATTCTAGTAAGTGATATAGTAAGTAAAAGTAGCCAGGCACAATATCCACGTTATATTATAAACTCGGCTTAATGCATTTGAGAAACGAAAAAATATCGTAGTTGACTCCTATTCTTTTGACTTAGATGCTGCTTCAACAACACACACAAAAAAGAATTTCATTTTGGTATTGTTGACGACAGTGTTACAAGATTCGTCTAATTACTTTTATAACCAATAAAGGCTGTATCTACAAGCCAACAATGGAGACTTTGCTACATTATCTGATCGTTCTTTTCGTCCTTCAACAAATTGTATTCCGAATTCATTTTATCTCCAGAATGTAGATTATTTTTTTTTATGTAATATGATGTCTGTGCATTCTAAAGTTGAATTTTGAAAGACTATTTTACTTTATTCTGTGATTTGGTCATTATTTTTTATAACAGCAACAAGAACAAAAACAATGGCCCAGTGTAAAAAGGAAACAACTTATAGGTGTGTTAGTATGAGCATACGTAGGTTCGCCATTCCAGCATTCTTGAACTAGTTTTTGGTTTCTAGATGATTATTTTTAAAGATTGTACAACTTCAAACCTATTACCTTTTGTGCAGCAGATCAGGTTTTATCATTTGGCGTATAGATAAAAGCTATAATGAGTCTCGATAGTTTATTTTGTTTTCTTAGCAATAAGGCAGAATTGCAAACTATAAATTAAGAAAACAAGAATATTCCGTTTCTTATGGAACTAATGATGTGATATTTTGAGTTTGTACTACAAATCCGACATGGTACATTAAGCCTACATCTGTACACTGAATTCTTTCGGTACTATGCAGGAGGCCCGGCATGGCCAGGTGGTTAGGACGTTCGACTCGCAATTTGAGGGTTGCGGGTTCGAATCCCCGTCACACCAAACATGTTCACCCTTTCAGCCGTAGGGGCGTTATAATGTGACGGTCAATACCACTATTCGTTGGTAAAAGAGTAGCTCAAGAGTTGGCGGTGGGTGGTGATGA